>NW_003852473.1:4783383-4829159 GCF_000181295.1 Otolemur garnettii
ACAAATCCTCCAGCCTTACCCAGACATACAGAATCAGAAACTCTGGAGTTGGACCTCAGCAACCAGCGTTTCAATAAGTCTCTGGGTGATTCTGTTATGCATTAGAGATTAGGAATTGTTAATTTAGAATAAAATAAGAACACAAAAAACATAATTCAAAAACTCATGAAGCATGGTTCTGTTATTGTTTCATAAGCTTTTATCATTCCAGGAATAACTACCACACTTATAGATGGAAAATGTGTGTTTCATTCATTCATTTATACTTTTTTAAAAACTCAGTAAATATTGAGTATTCATTATGAACAAGATAATATTATATGTGCTGAGGAAACAGCAGTGAAAAATGTACTAACTCTTATTAAATGCCAGAATATTCGAATTCAAAGTTTTTCATGAAGTACCATAATTTTTATCTTACAGGTAATCACAAATTTTGGAATATATTTTTCCACCCTTAGCTGCACATTAAAATCATCTGAGAAGCATTTTGCCAACATTATGAATAAGTTCTCCCTGAGGGTAATCAGTGGGTGTGATGAAGTTTTTCAGGGGATTTTATTTATTTATTTATTCATTTATTTTTGAAACAGAGTCTCACTATGTCGCCCTCGGTAGAATACTGTGGCCTCATAGCTCACAGCAACCTCCAGCTCTTGGGCTTAAGCGATTCTCTTGCCTAAGCCTCTCAAGTAGCTGGGACTACAGGTGCCCGTCACAATGCCTGTCTATTTTTTTGTTGCAGTTGTGATTGTTGTTCAGCTGGCCAGGTCCGGGTTTGAACCCACCAGCCTCGGTGTATATGGCCAGTGCCCTACACACTGAGCTACAGGCACCAAGCCTTTTCAGGTCATTTTAATGCAGAAAGTGATGAATCGCTGACACTGAGTACATTACATAAATGCTATAAAATACCTTATTACTGAACTTTATTATTGGCTTTTTCTATAGTGAGATGTTAACCGATATTCAGCCTTAGTACAATGTAGTCATGCTGCTAACATTGCTGCCAATGCCTTTCTCCCTGGATTTTTTTTTTTCAAATAAAATTCAAATATTCTACATAAAGATAGGAACCTTAGGATTTATAAAATCATTTTCTATCTCTTACATAAAACATAAGAAGTCACTAAATTTTTAGTATATTCACATATCTCTTTGTAAAATCTTTAAACATAAAATCAAGATAAACCATTTCTGAAGAGAAGGTTGGATAAGACTACAATTACATAATAATCTTTTCCAAAGCTTTTATTTTTCTTATGTGATACTGGTAGATAAAATAAGAAGGCAAGAAAGAATGTGGACACTGGACAAGTTTAAAGGAGGTTCATATTCAAAAAGAAAATAGGCACCTTTTGAAGTCAATACAGAGCCTAATACATGCCCACAGGAGAGAAAACTCTGTTCAGTTCATGATGGGAGGAGGGGGACGGAGGGCAGGGCGGTGGGAGAGGGGTTGGGGAGCTCTCACATAATGGGCACAGTGTAAGGGGACATGGCACTCCTTCTGGGTGCAGGACACAATTACAACAGAGACCTCACCTAACAAATGAAAACACTGTAACCTAATTGTTTGTACCTCACATTCATCTGAAAATTTAAAAAAAGGAAAAAAAAATCTTTAGAATATCTAAAAAGTAATTATTTTAGCATCATTTCAGAAACAGAAAAGACTTCAGGAGATGGCCTACATGAGTAGTGATAAAAGGATTGGTTCTAGGAGTAAGAACAGGTTGAGTTTGTTTCTGGTTCTGCCTGCTACAGATTTGGAGACCCCTATATATGTGTCCTGATCTGAAAAATTCTTTGGACATTCCTTATTTCAGTATTGGGGTCCATTGACACATTAATACTATGTGACACCCCCCAAACCTGGTGGCAAACGATTATAATGTTTTGAGCTCAGGAGTTTAAAGTTCTGAGGGTTAGGCTAGGTGTTTCCTTTGGTTTCAACATGTTTGAAGTTCAGCTGGCTCTGGTGTGGGGATTCCAGTGTCTGCTGACCACCTGCTGTAGGCCGAGCTGGTCAGCTCTCCACATTTTCTCAGCCCCTCATATCAAAGGCAGTGAACTTCTGCCTCTCTTTCACTGTACCAATATGCCATTGGGAAGAACGATTACATGACCTACCACAAGTCACATGGAAAATGAGTTCATACATATAGAGAAGGGTGAATTTTGCAGCCTATCACATTCCACCCTCTAGCACAACTTTTCTCATTTCTTCCACATTTACACTTCATAAAAGTTATTTACCCATCCGTGGACCTCCTGAAGCTTCATTCCATCATGGTGTAAGACTGGAAATTGGGGCCGTTGGTCCGGAGGCTTGTAAATGCAAACGGGTAAAGATGAGAGGTGCACAGCAACCCCAGTCAAAGCTAATTCAAGAATTCTGCTGGACAAATGCAGCCAGAGTCTCACCCTCCCGGGGTGTATGGACCGTGCCTTGGTCTCCGAGAGTAGCTCTCTGTCCGCTGCTTGTTGGGCTCCTGCTTTCAAACTATGATATGCCTTTCCTTGGACCGCTTCTGAATAAATGACCCTTTTGGGTAACAGAGTAACTTTCTAAGTTCTGTTTTTTACTACACAGAACAATTTGGAGACATTGTGTATAGCTTTTTTATACTAACCTGGTAGAGCTGTTGATACTGTAGCTCTGTCAAGCATTTTGTGGAATTTATATTAATACACACACACACAATCACAGGCCACTCTATGTAACAAAGTCACATAGACGTGTTTTTAAGGACTACTCCTTCCATTAGACTTAGTTACTGATGTTGTGAGTATGTGTGGCTGCTGGCCTGTCCCTCGTCCATCTGGAACGCTAAAGCAAAGTTCCACAGACTGGTACAGCAAAGCACACTTCCCACGGACCGCAGGAGGTGGCCGGTCAGCTTCTGGGAGGGCTGGCACTGCATAGCGTGTGTGGTAAAGCTGTAAACAGGTTAGGCGGGAAAGGTGAGCTAAAAAGGAGGCATTAAAGGAACTCAGATAATTGTGACCTCCACAAAGGTTGGAGTTCTTCCTCAAAGTAATGATAGGCAACAAAATGTTCAGGTATCACCCTTAGAAAAAAATGTGCTGAAATTCAAGTGTGTGTCAGGAGAAAAAAATGGGTCACTTCATTATTTTAGAGACAGGGTCAGGTTTGGCGCCCAGGCCAGAGTGCAGTGGCGCAGTCATAGCCCACTACATCCTCACACTCCTGGGCTCAAATGATCCCACACCTCAGCCTCCTGAATCACTGAGATTGCAGGTGTGAGCCACCATGCTCGGCCTAAAATTTTCTTCAATTTGCAATGTCAATATTTTCATTATCTGTAATTATTTTAAATGATAGAAAAGATTTCTTGAAAATATCATATGTAATATTAATTTCCTTGATTAGTTTTTTATATAGTTATTTGAAAAACTAATACATTAAACAAGGTCCTATTCAGAGTTTGTGCACACTTACCCCAGTGTTAAATATGTCCTTAGCAAAGAAAACCAATGTAGGTATCAAGGGTTACTCTAAAGTGACGTGGTAGAAAATACCTCACTTTTTATTTTACTTTTACCAGTAGAGGATTTCTAACAATAAAATGGGCTTTAGTTAAATGATTGATTTTTGCCTAAATAAATGAAATAGAACTAGCAATAAAAAGACCCATCAAGGCAGAGTTAAGTAAAAGTCATGAGAACCAGAGCAGGAAACACACTCAGGTTTCAATCAACGCACAGGAGATTAGACTGAAGTCTTCTAACTTTAACCTGTGAATTTTTTTTTTTTTGAAGGGATATTCAAAAGGAAATACTCAAGATTATTTTGTATTAGAGAAATGCATCCAAAATTACTCATGAATTATAGTTGGTAAAGTCACAATGTGATAAAAGTATTTGACATCTTCATTTATGTTGTTTACTGGAAATGTGTCAAAAACTTCCAAAGGTCTGTAGAGTCATCAGGGTCAACACATTTATACTCGGAAGTAACACGAGGAAGAAAAGAAGAAGAGGAATCAACAGAGAACTTTGAAACCATCATATAACCATGAAGTGAAATTGCATTTAATATGTTTGGAAATTATGACTTCATTCCATAAATGCATTTTTTATGATAGAATATTCAGTTAACTATAAGGGCTACTTTGCATCAGTACTCGAGTCAATGATCTGTAATTTTGAATTCCCTGAACACACATTTACAGGGTACACTCCAACAGCTTCCAGACTGGGGTCTCCTGGACCACTGAGCTGAATTTACTAAGCTGTTAAGTGCATATTTACATGACAGGGTAGAAAAGCTTTTACACCAAACCAGTGATCTGCTTCTTCAAAATGCTTAAAAGGGTACTTATATGAAAAAAATGCTTTTTCCCTCTTTTTAAAATAGCTTCATTATGTATTTCCTTTAGAGCAGAGGGTTAGGTTCTATTTTATAAGTACTGTGTGAAACAAAAATTGACACAGTAAGTTTTAATGAGCCCGGGAGAGACTTTACAATACTAGTGGGGTAGTATTTCCATGTCTGCATAAACACAAAGGGATTATTTTTTCTATCTGACAAACCATAAAGCCTGTATTTAGGTCCATCATCTTTTGTCTCAATAGATTCTATTCCTTTATATTTCTTAGGTACAGATGAATTAAGAATATCCAGCTGGTCAATACTCATAAAATTATCTAAACATTCCTACACATCCTTTCCATCTTCACCAAATTACATTGCTCAGAAAAATCCCTTTGCTACATTACTTTTATTGTTCCTTATCTTCTATTATTCATAACATGAATTATATAATAAACATTTTTACCTGTCTTCATCAGACCTATACTTTACCTCAGTATCTATCTTATTTATTTCCCAGGCTTCATCTGAATAAACTAAATGGTAGATAAATAACTGCTATATTTTATTATAATATAAGTACTTGCAAATAAATTTATTATTGACTGATTTAAGTGAGGCCAACAACACTTAATATTTTTTCAAAAATTACATTTATCTTTGAATACCTACAATCATTATACTGTACAAGTAGGAGATTTAATTTATACTATCTTACATGGGTTTTTTACCACTATTATTTAATGTCAACTAATTGAATTATTTTAACAATCAAACATCAAATGTAAAAAATGACAGAAGTCAATTGAAGATTTTATTGAAGATTTTGGTTTTTTATCTTATAGTAGTTTAATATCTGTCAAAATTAGAGAGGCTTGGAAGAAGTCAAATGCTAAGCTCTTTTTTAATAGTGCTTTAAAATAAAAATAATTTTTAGAATATATAAATAAGTTTAATTAAGCCTCTGAATTTCCAGCGGCAGAACTGCCGATCTTTTGAACCCTCTGCTGATAAACATCTGAAAGGTCAGAATTTGCCACATAAATATCTGGCACTCCTCCAGGACGTGCATTTTGGAAAAGTGTAATATTGACTTTTATTTTTCCTTCTCTGAGTGGTAATAGAATTTGCAGCATTTGAAAAATATATTTACCTGGTCCTTCCTGTCACCATTTTTACTGAAACTCTACTAAGGAAAGTAAACATAGTTATTCTGTTTCCGACTGCAAAAATCTTCCTACTGACCGTCATAGCTGTGCAGGAGGTTTTCCCCATTTTCACTATAGAATTTCATTTCCATTTTCCAATTTCTTTCTATGCCAGAATATCATTAATGTAAATAAAAGAAGGTGGATTCATCCGAATTATAATCTTGAACCTTAAAATTGCATTTCCGCCAGTTTGCTTTACTGGTTTATTTTATGGCTGTTGGATTCAATCTATGGCAGGTCTACCCCCAGACTTTCCCGATTCCCTGGCTTATCTCCTATATGGAAGCTATTCACAAAGCATTGAGTAGATTCAGCATAAAAGTAGTCTGTTACCTCAAGCCAGAAAAGGATTTTTAAAGTACTTCGCTATCTGCTGATAAAGGAATTCTGAGACTTTAAATCTTGCATTATTTATGTACTACACAACCTGTGAAGAGAGTGAGCTGCCATCGTATTAAGGATGAGATAATAAATTCTTTAGCTTTAAGGTAACAAAATAAAAAGGCGGTGACCTTTAGCTAATAATCTCTTGCAAGAAAGGCCAATAACTGCCAGGGGCGGGGGGAAAGACAAGTTTTAAGTCTATTAGTGAATAAAGATCTAACTTTGAAAAGCTTTTGTTTCATTTTGTATTTGGTCCAGTAGAAAACAGATCTGAAATTGTGGTATTAAAAAAGTACGTATTTAGTAATGTGTTGTTTAGTGACCAAATGTCAACATTAAGATGTCAAACTACAAATATTATTCAAATATTTGAAAGCATAGTCTTTTGATACATAAATGATTTCAATTTATTACATATAAAATATTACACTAATATTAACTATTGGGGCAGAAATCCTCATTCACACACAATATTTAAATAGCATATCAAACAATATTGAGTATTTTTAAAAAGTATAAGAAAATTTTACGAATTTGAAGATAGAAAAGAAAGAACTTTAAAGATCATCTAAAATCATCTGACTTTTCAGAAAAGAAAGGACAGACTAACATATTCATGTTAAATTAGACTTCTTCTACATCAATAGAAACTTTCCATTGTACAACGATAGGTACACATATCACAATAAATATAGAAGAATCAAAATTGTTTTCAAGTTTTGAACATTTAGAGCTACTTGAAATGTTTTGAAGACTTAATATGTTTTTAATGTAAACAGAGACATACAGACAACTTCATACGGTCATTTGAAGGGCAAGCCTTGGCACACTAGCTCCCATATACTTTAAGAAGAAGAAGAAGGAGCAAAGTTAACCATCAGGGTCATAAGAACATTTTTTTTTTTTCCTAGAAGAAGAATTAACCTTTTAGTCAGGTTCACACATCTCCCTCTGCAGATCATTCTGAGATCTCATCTATTCAAAATCAAGCCAGTTAATTTGATTTGTAGTTTCAGTCCAAATGACAGAGTCTTCCAATTATAAATTAAAAAGGAATATAGTTATTTAGATCCTTACGTAAATTTTAAAGTTCAACTTACATGTAAAGGTGTAAGTTAACCATACAAATTAAAAATATCAACAGCAACGTTTCCATTAAAATAATCTATACAAATAGTTGAAAGACAGAGGAATAAATATCAGGCATATAGAATGGGGCTTTGAGTATAGACGAACAATAACTGTCAGTATTACAACAGCTGTCGTAAAAAGGACAAGCACTTTGGGTCAATATGTCTATGATTGTTTGGTGTAAGAGAACAGTAAGTGTCTGTTCTGTCCTTGAATTTAGTTGCAGACTAATTGAACAAGGCCATGTTTAGAATTATTCAGGAGCATATTATTGGTATTGCCAAGCTGTTTTTGCAAAGATATAAATATTCTCAAAATGGTAAGTTGCAAATCTATTGGAACCTCTACTCCATAGGATATTAGGGTTCTTTAAAACTGTCAGCATTGACATAGTATCAATTTTTAAAGTTATACAAAAAGAGACTGTAGTATTCAGTAACCACGGAATATATTTGCTAGACATGGAAACATACACCAGTGAAGAAAATTACTAATCCACTCAAGGGGAATTAAGAAAACATGGGTTTTCCTATGATGAAAAGAAAAAAACTGTTACATTGTGATAAAGTTCCCTGGATACGGATGAATAATCCCACAAGTCTACACCACTGTACTTAAGGTTTATTATCAGCTGAGAGTTTTTCATTCAGATGGGAAAGATAATTTTTGTATCTGAGTTGCTCCCATTCTTCACAGTACTGCTCAGGACCAGCGTTCATTCTGATATCTCCTAAGTGTTATTGCAAATGAAAATTCTCTGACACCAAGAGAGCTGAAAAGCAGACACCTGACAAGTCTGGCCAGTACAAAAGCAGAGTCAGAGACTCACTGTGGGGCTTCCCCAACAAAGTACAGACATGGCATAAGAAACAAAGTTCTAATTATTCTTTTTAAAACACAGTTGTCTTGGCTGGGCTCAATGGCTCATGCCTGTAATTCTAGCACCCTGGTAAGCCAAGGCAGGTGTATTGCTTGAGCTCAGGAGTTTAAGACCAGCCTGTAAAGGGAATCATACAATTGGTAACTTTTTGAGTGCCTTTTTTTCTTTCACTTTTTCTTTTGTTTTTGAGACAGAGTCTCACTATGTCGCTCTCAGTAGAGTTTTGTGGCATCACAGCTCACAGCAACCTCAAACTCTTTGGCTTAAGGGATTGTCTTTCCTCAGCCTCCCAAGTAGCTGGGCCTACAGGTGCCCGCCATGACACCTGGCTATTTTCTTGTAGTTGCCATTGCTGTTTGGCAGGGTCAGGCCAGGTTCAAACCTGCCAGCTCCTGTGTATGTGTCTGGCACCCTAGCAGCTGAGCTATAGGTCCTGAGCCATGAGTTTGCCTTTTTTAACAGCATAATTCTTTGGATATTCACTGAGGTGGTTGTGTGTATCTATTGCTATTACTTCATTCCTTTTCATTTCTGACCGTCATTTCATGACATAGTTACCATGGTCGTTTTGTTTGCTTTTTAAACTCATTTCTCCCACATGCAGGTTGTTTTCAGGTGGAGCTACTAAAAATAAAACTGATACTTACGTCCTGAGTGTTGTCACACAGTCATGTGTTGCTTAGCAGGAATGTATTCTGAGAAATACCTTGTTAGGTGATCCTGTCCTGCTCAGACATCAGGGCACACTCACACAACCTTGAGGACACAGCCAGCCCGGCATCTAGGATGTAAGGGACAGTTGCCATTCCCAGGCTGTGCACCTGTGCAGCGTGTTACTGCCCTAAATAGTACTGGGGGTTGAAACACAATGGTAAATATTTGTGTATCTAAACCTACCTAAACATGGAAAAGGCACGGTAAAAACATGTCATAAAGATCAAAATAAAGGTACACTTCACAGGGTATTTCCTCTGGGTGCATCAGTGGATGAGCCAGGGGGTGACTGTGAAGGCCTAGAATGTTCCCGTGCACCTGTACACTGTCAGGGCGGGGAGTTTGTTCCCATCACAGAGACGTGATTATGAGGTGGACGACTCCGCTAAAATGGCTACAATGTCACCAGGCAATAGAGAGTTTTCAGTTCCATTAGAATCACTGTCAGTGAAATGTTTCTTCATGTTATTGCTCATTTTATAATTGAATTTTAAATTTTTATACTGTTGAGTTTTTAGAGTTCTTTAGATAAATATACCAATCCTAGCTAGCTTTGGGCTCTGCAAATATTTTCTATCACCTGGAACTTGTCTTTCCATCCTACATGTGTAAATAAATGTGGTCTGTAGAGAGAAACTTTCCAAATTTTGATAAGATGAAATTTATGAAATGAAATTCAATATTTTCATTTATGGATCATGCTTTTTCTTCCTAGTTCAAGAACTCTTTGTCTTGTCCTAATTCTTGAAGACATTTCTACTTTTCTTCTGAACCTTTTATAGTTTTACATTAGATATTTAAGTCCAAGACCCTTTTTTACAATAATCTGAGAACTCTCTTGGGGATTTTCTTTCTACATAAGTGCAATTTCTTCAACATCATTTGTTGAAAAGGCAAGTTTTCCTCCATTAAATTGTTGTGTACCTTTGTCAAAACATATTTGGGCATTTCTATGGTTCGAGTGTGGTTTGTCCCCATAAACACATGTTGAGGCTTGATTCCCAATGTGGCAGTATTGGGAAGTGGTACCTTTAAGAGGCATTTATGTCATGAGTGATCCAGCCTCATGACGGGATGAATGGAGTTACTGGGGAAGGACTGGGTTTGTTCTTTCTGGGGCTGGCCCCAGGCCAGTTGCCATGGTACCCTCACCTACCCCACATGCCCCAGCTTTTCCCTTCTCAGCCACATCTGGAAACTGAGCAGAAGCCAGTGCCATGCTCCTGGACTGTCCAGCCATCATAACTGTGAGCCGGACGTATTACTTTATAAATTATTGAGATATTCTGTTAAGGCAAGTCTAAAGGGACTAACATGGGCATATCTGGCTGGGTCAGTTTCTGGGTTTTCTATTCTGCTTCATTGGTCTATGTGTCTATTCCGCCAATATCACAGAAGCAAAGGGTTGTCAGGGTTGGATTTTTCCAGTAGGCTTAGGAGAGAATCTGTTTCTTGATTCATCGAATTTCTGGTACCTACTAACGTTGGCTGGTGGCTACATCTCCCCAATCTCTGCTTGTATCATCACATTGCTGTACTTTTGTTATCACAATTCCCCATCTTCCTCTTATAAAGACACTTGTGCTGACATTTAGGAACCACCTGAATAATCCAGGCTGATATCCCCACCACCACATCGGTAATTTACTCACATACGAAACGTCCCATTTACCATATGCTGTAACATTTATAGTCCCAAAGGATTAGGGTCTAAACAGCTTTGGGGATCATTACTCAGCCTGCTAGATAGAGCATGATTTGCACACCATGCAATTAATTCACTTTGAGTATACAATCCAATAACTTTTAGTAAGTGTGCAAAATTGTGCAACCATAAGCATAATCCAGTTAAAGCATTTTCTATATCTCAACAGCTGCTCTGTGATAACACCATCCCCAGCACGGGGCAACCACCACTCCACTTCCTGTTCCTGTAGACATGGCCATTTTATATATGGAAATTCTGTGTATAACATGGAATCAAAGGTGTTCCTTGGGGTCTGTTGTCTTTTACTTAGCAGTCTTTTGAACTTCATTCACATTCTTTATGTAAAAGTTCTTTATCTTTGTTATTGGTTAACAGTATTCCTTTATGGGCGGCACCTGTGGCTCAAAAGGGTAGAGTGCTAGCCCCATATGCAGGAGGTGGTGGGTTCAAACCAGGCCCTGGCCAAAAATAAATAAATAAATAAATAAATAAATAAACAATATTCCTTTATATAGACGTATCACGTTTTTTTCTTGTGCCATTCACTATTGATGGACATTTGAATAGTGTTAAGTTTTTAATTGATACATAATAATTGTACATCGTTATGGGATGCATGTGATATCTTGATATATGCACATATACGTGTATGATGATCACATCAGGCGTTTAGAACATCCCTTCACTTTTTAATCATGATTTAAGTGCTCTTATGAACACTCACATGCAGGTCTCTTTCTCTTTGGTAGAAAGAAATCTAGGTGTAGTATTGCTGGGTCACAGGGTAATATATGCTTGACATTTTATGAAACTTTTGAGCTGTTTTCCAAACTGGCTGCAGCCTTGTACATTCCAATGCACAGTGCATGGGAGTTCCAGGTTCTCCACATCCTTGGCAAGACTTTTTAATTATAGCCATTCTACAGGTGTGGTTTTAATATGCACTTCCTTAGTGACAAGCAATTTTAAGCACACTGTGGCCTGCTTACTGCCCATTTTATGTACTTTTTGGGAAAACTGCTATGCAAAAAATGTCATCATCATTGAAATAGCAGGAAAAAATCAGCAGACTAAATGATAGACAAATACATATTAAATCTGATAAATAGAAAGATAAAATAGTTTAAAACTATAGAAAGTTATTTTGGAGGTCAAAATTGTAAAACCAAGGTGTTAGCAGGTGTCCCACAGCTGCAGAGGCCATCCTGGCTGCTTCCAGAGCTACTGGCCCTGGTGTTCCTTGGCCTCCTCAACTGTTTTCCATCCCCTCTCGCCCTCTGCACGTGTGTTTCTTCCATGTGTCCCCATGTTCTCCTCTTTTGTCTCAAAAGGATACATGTCATTACACGTAGGTCCACTAAGATAATAACAAATAATTTCATCTCAAAATCTTTAACTTAATCATATCAACAAAGACACTTTTTCCTCACATTGGCAGGTCACACTTCCATGTTCTAGGGATTAGGATATGGACATATTTTTGGGGGGGGGGAGGACAATTCAACTTCGTGCAACCAGAAATGATAAAATTAGAAATTGTTTTCTCAAAATTATTTTATTGTTTTTCCCCCTCTATCTCTCTTTGTCCCTCCTGTTAGACACATGTAAAGATCCAACAAATCTTCCAACTATGGTATTTTTTACACTCTAAACTACCTAAAGATTACATTCTATCTTACCTGTAAGATGAACATCCTTACACAGCATTCTTGTTAGGAAACGAAAAAGCTTTTAAACCTTGAAATAAGGATTTACATTTTTTGATAGCATTGAAATGCACTAAAGTCTTACTAGTAATAGCTTCAATTATTTTCTTAAAATCTTTAAAGATTTTTCAAAGCATAGCCAATGCACTTAGGCTAAAGACATGTCTAAAAATGTATAATAGAGCCAGTTGCAGGCTGCAGGCAAAACTCAATTTAGTTTGTGAAGAGCATTTGGCAAAAAAGGTTGTGACAATGGATGTCCTGAAGAAGATAAAGGAGTAGTCACCGAGCTTCCCAGTTTTAATGAACTGACCCAGAGTATAAAAAGATAATTAGAGTCATAATTAGAGAACAGTAATTCATACCTGAAATTACATGTGAATGCCCTACAGTAAAATGCTGGAGTTACTGGTCAGATCACTGTAATACTTTAAATATAATCTGACGTTCACCATTTCTGTGAGCAAGATGAGGAACCAGAACTCTCACCTTCCCTTTCAGGCCCCTCTGATGGTGAGCGGTGCGCCGTCAGGGTGCATGTTTTAAACAAAGAATTGGAGCTTCTGGATCCCAGCAACTCAGCTAACTATAGACACGGTTTCTTCCACCCTGCAGATATAATTCCTACTGAAAATATCTTAAGTGCCCAATGAGATAGCTTTAAAGTGAGCAACAGTTTAAAAAGTCTAAATAGGCAACTTCATAGACCCAACTCATTTAGCATATATCAGAAATAATGCCACGAATTAGAGAAATCCTGGTGTCTCCCACTAAAATCCACTAAGCCCGACATGAAGCTTTCCCTGGAAACAAAGTTTTGCTAGGAAGTGAGTGAAGGCTCCCAAGGAAGGTGTGGAAAGTGTAATGAATGTGTAGAGACTATCCCATTGTAGCTCAATGAAAATATTCAAGAAGTAGATTTTGTTTTAACTTCTCCATTGTACCCAAGTGACTTTTTTTCTTGTATCAATCAGCTTAGAATGTCATCAGAAATACCATAGATGGAGTGGCTTAGACAACAGACATTTATTTCTCACCTTTCTGGAAGCTGGGAAGTCCAAGACCAGGTGCCAGAAAAACCAACGCCTGGTGAAGGGCCTGCTCTCTGGCCAGCAGACGGCTTCGCCTGTGTCCACACATGGGAGAGAGAGGGAAAGTTCTGTTCCCTTCTTCTCATGAGGACTCGGTCCTATCATGGAGTGCCCAGCTCCATGACCACATCAAAAGCTGATTACTTTCCAGAGGCCCCATCTTCAAAAACATCATATTGGAGGCAAGGTGTCGACATAAATCCGGGAACACAAACCTTTAGTCCATACCCTTGACTTTCATTTTCCACTTATTCATTCTGCTGAATACAGGATCCTTTCATTAAACCGATGATTACTAACTGCCTACCATGCACTTGCTCCACACTCAGACTTGAAGATAAGCAAGACCTCTGTTCACACGGGGAGTCTTCGTTAGCCGCACACAACGCCCCTCACTTAGCACTTCACACTGAGTGCAGCACTTTATGATGACTAATGCATTCAATGCTCCCAACCACCTGTACAGGTTTAGCTATTGGTATTGCCATAACTTTATCAAAGAGAAAATTAAGACCTGTGGAAAACTGAGTAACACATCCCAAGTCACAAAGTCAGAAAGTACAAAACTGGCTTTGGGCCCCTCCACAGCACTCTGGGACTCACCGCTCGGCCCGGCTGCATCCTGCCTCTCTCCATCTCTGCTCTGTGGGCTGCAGCTTCTCCACCAAACTCTTCCCTTTCTTACTCCTGAATACACAGTAACCCTTCAACAACCGGCTTACCTCCTCTCTATACTATTTCTATGTGTCTCAATTATCCAGTTCTCCTTCCAATTCTCAACAGAATCTTTCATCTCTCAGTGAACGTGGGGATTGTTCGGAGGAAATTCGGTTAAGATTTGCTCAGAGGGAAGGAGAGCCAAGGAGGAAAGAACGTTAATTCCACCTAAGGGGAGTGGACCTGGTAAAGGAGAGGAAAAGAAATATGATTTGAAGGACAGGAGCTAAAAATGATGGGTGGTTTAAAATTTTCATTTTAGCCAAGACTTGGGAGTTTTCCACTGAATCTTAAACAGATCTGGCTTTTAAAATTAAAAAGGGATGAAAGTGACACTGATTTCTTTAAAACAACTGCTAATTTTGTTTATCCCAGTCTCCAGAGGCTTCCTCTGTGCTCAGCACAGAATGTCACCCAAGCCAAGAAAGAAACCGAACAGGAAATCATCCCTGCCCAGTGTTGCTCAGGCAGGGCTGGAGTCTTCAGAAGAGTGTGGCCCTGCCACAACCTGGAAGCACCAGTAAGATGCACTGGTGTTCTCGGGTCTCTGAGCAGGTCCGTGTGAGGAAGGGAACATGGTGATTGTTTCGAAGAGGAAAGAGAAAAGAAAAAAGAGAATTAGGAAGAAGAAAGATTCTCCCTTTATGTCTCCATAGAGCTATTTTGGTATGCAAAGAGAATAATAAAACAATAAGCTTTAGGTGCTAAAGCTTGAGGGCCAGGCATTTCACGAGGGTAAATGGTTGTTCTGGGTTTTGTGTTTAGTAAAGGGAAAGTTGGTTGATGATACAAACTTTGAGAGTTAGAGACCTGGGTTCAAATCCAGTCTCCCCTGCTTCCTAGCTGAGGGATCACAGCTATGCTACCTGATTTATACCATCCGTAAAATGAGCATAACACTACTTCCACTTGGAATAAATAAATTGTTGTATGTAAAACCTCAAAGAGAGTCCTTAACTCAGAGCAGGTACTCAATCAACAGTACGCCACGATGATTGATGCTAATATAATCTTTCTGTACAGTTATAAATAAAAGAAAGAAAACAGAAGAAAAGGCCTTACTTTAAAATTCTAAACCTTTCTCAGAGTATTTTACTGAAGCCAGGGATTATTTTCCTGGGAGTCTGGGTAGCCGTGTGAGACCAGGAGAGGACTGGACCTCAAAAACACCATGTCAGGATGAGCTCAACTCCAGGACACTAGCAGGCCAGTGCAGGTCCCCTGGGGGCAGTCACCCACCTTAGGGACATGTGTGAGGCCTCTGGGATTTTTTTATTTCACCATGCTGAGCTACACACACACATACATAATCCATGGGGAGAAAAGTAAAACTTTGCTCTTTGACAAGAAAAAAGGAATGATGTTAAATCTTTGCTATTTCCACTTAAATTAAGACATAGCTCCTTGGCCCCCGGTTCTCTGAGCTATAAAACCTTCAACCTTCTGCCAGGAATGCTTATAAATTGTGACTCATCTTGCAGCCCCCATTAGCAATCTTTAGTGCTAAATTGGTCCTTTCAACATGATAAGTGCCTCTCTCCAGCTGGTGAAAGTGCACCCACCTTCCCTTCCATTTAGAAGTGAGCTGAAGAAAGTTTTTTTTGAGTTTTGCTATTTTATATCTAAGCTACGGGAGAATCCCCAGCAAACTCTGATGATAACGTCTGCTTGGTCATCTCTGATGAAACAGTCTTACTCTCATGTCCATCCCCTGCAAATAATAATTATTTCAACTTCCATATCAACTTAAGCCAAAGAATCTAAGGGCTTGGAAGATTTTCATTTCTTATACCTATTGTGTCTGGTTGACAATTATCTTCATACTAAGAGGAAACAAAGTTATTGGGAGCTAGAAATTTCTTGACATTGACTAAGGCAATAAAACAGTGAACTAGAGTAGCTTTTTTTTTGGCAGCACAGAAACTTGCTGTGAGTACCCCCAGGTTAATATCAGAATTCCTATAAATAAATTGTGGAGCATTTTCTGTTGTTTTCTTTTTAGTGATTTTATACTATCACTAAATGTGTTTTTCATGACCACGTCTCTAAAAATTTAATATGTCACAAGAAATGCGGGTATCAGTGCAGTGGCAACCAACATTGGAACGGACACTTTAAAAAATCAATGTTTAGAGTAAGAAACAAAATTATAAGCAAGAGATTCAGCAAAAATAGATTGATCTGAAAGTTGTATGCTTTCAGGAATGAGGCCGACAGAGACAGAAAGTCATTTGTACGCCTCAGAACGTCATTAAACCTGCAAGGGGAGAGAATATACAGTTTATAAAAACGCAAATAAAACAGAAGTAATTTGTGAGGGAAAACCAGAACAGACAGAAAATATGCTTTATAACCAAAATTGGCAATAAAAGATGACAGTCTTAACATATACTCAGTCATACGTAGATAAAAGGGAAATAGGGTGACAAGACACATGGGACACGGAAAATGGGACGGGGGAAATTAATGACAGAGGAATGATGCAGAAGTAGAATTATTCTGAAGGTGAAGCAACCCCTGAAATAAATTTACTATATTTCTAGACATTTTCCACTTTTTAACCTCAGGCAACAAATGCAGTTAAAAGGAGGTATTTTAAGGGAGGTAGTAATTCTCTAGGTGTAATATTAAGCCAAGGTTTTATTTGAAATGGAGTGAGAACAATCTCCATGGACAATCCCTCCACTGGAAAGCAACGTGGTGCTACTCGCTCCCAGCAGCATCAGAACTGGTATTCCGCATGGTCCCTACAACGTCCTGCCTGTTCAGTGACACATGTCTTCTACAACATTCGAGGTTCAAGGTTAACAAATACAATGACATTTTTCTTGTTTAAATCACTGCATATAGAATGGTTTTGTTGAACACACATTCTTCAGCTTAGCCCCTTTGGCCAGTTGCTCCTCATAACCACCAGTTCATCTTTATCTACAAATGGGATGAACTGGAACTGAGAGCTTCAGAAACTTTCTAAAAACCCACAGCTTGCAAGAGCTAAAAATTAAAGCTATTTTTGTGGGACTTCAGATCACTCATTTTGTAAATATTTTCCCCAGGAGTCTGTACGTGGAATTGAGAGTTATTTCCATGATGGACACTACATTATTATTTCAAAGTCTTTATTCTCTAGTTAACTCATATTTATGATTTTAATAATATTTGGAAGCAGGGAGAATTAAAAAATACAAATCAGATAATTGCAAGGTAGATGATATGAATACAAAACAAAGCCCCACCAGATAAGCTACAGTTTCCTTTAAAACATTTTCTGTTCCCTTGTCTACTTCTGGAACAGAAAGATTAATATAAAACAAGACTATGTCCTCCCAAAGTGCTTATTAAATAATTTATCCCAGTCATTTTTAAATTCTCAAAGCCTGCTATATGCAGAAATAATTTTAAAAATCCCCAGAGATTATATTACAAAAATAAAAAGACTCAAGCAGAGATAATAAGATTGCAGCCTATACTATGGTATATGGACAGCACTACATCCACAAACTTGGAAACCTAGAGAAAATGGGTAAATTCTCCAAAACATACAACAAACATTCAAGATTGAGCTAGGAAGAAATGGAAATTCTGAATAGACTAATATTGAATAGCAAGATTGAATCTGCAATATTCAGTCTTCCGACTTAAAATACTCCCTGGACCAAACAGATTCACAGAAAACTTCTACCAGATATATAGAAAAGAATCAATGCCAATCCTATTGAAATTATTCCAAAAATTAGAGGAGGAAGGGAATCCTCCTTAGAAGCCAGTATCACCCTGATATCAAACCAGACACGGACGGACATAATGAAAAAGAAAACTACAGACTGATAATCATACGGAACACAAAGGGAAAAAAACCTCAACAAAATACTAGCAAATTGAACTCAACAGCACATCCAAAAGGTAACGCACCATAACATGGGTTTTATTCCAGGACGCAGGGATGGTTCAACATATGTAAGTGAATGAACATAATTCATTACATAAACAGAATTAAAAAATAAAACAGGTGATCATCTAGTACACACAGAAGAAGAATTTAGTTAAATTCAGCAGCACTTCAAGATAAAAAACCTTCAAGTGAATGTTTAAAGAACCAGGGGCTAGGAATTCTTCTGGGTACCTACTTGGTGAGTACAAAGGAGCTCACCCATTAAAAAAAGCAAAGGAGAGCCGAAGTTTGCCAAGCCCTCTAGAGAGGCAAGATGATGTTGGGGGCGTACTATCACTGCTGATGAGACGTGAGTGTACCAACGTGACCCTGAAACAAAGTGCCAACGTGTGCCAGGGTAGTCAGCCGATTCTCCACAGCCAAACAGTCCATCAGCCCAAATCAACAGGCAAGGGATGCGACTGACATTTTTGATATCAGAGACAATGTTCTTTAAAAGTTTGTATCACCTGGACAAACCATGTTTACTACTTGCAAGTGCCGAAAAGGCTGTGTGGAAAACTTAAAATGACCTGAACTTTTCCCCAATGATTCTTGGCTCCTGCATCACAACGATGCATCAGCTCACAGGGCACTGTTTGTGCAGGACTTTTAGCCAGTAAACAAATAACTGTATTGGAACACCCTCCCCACTCCCCTGATCTTGACTCTAATGACTTTTTTTTTTTAACCAAAAGACAAAAGAAATGTTTAAAGGAAGACATTTTGATGTTATTGACATCAAAGAGAAGACATTGACAGTTTTGAAGACTATTCCAGAAAAAGGGCTCTACATTTGCTTTGAAGTGTGGAGTAAGTGCTGTGGAGTCAGTGCCCAGCTCCCCCAGGGGGGCGGGGGGTCCTCTGAAAGTGACCGCAGTGATATTCAGCAATGAGGTCTGCAGCACTTCTTCTAGGACGAGTTCATGAACTTAATTGTCAGGTCTTGTATATATGCATTCATATATACACATACATGCACGCACCATGAAATACTACTCACCCATAAAAAATAAAATAAAATCATGTCTTTTTGCAATAACATGGATGGAATTGGAGGCCATTACCTTAAGACAAGTGAGATTACCCGAAACAGAAAGTCAAGTGCCACATGTTTCTGCTCACGAGTGAGGTGTGAAGAATGTGCGCGCATGGACGTCGAGGGTGAGAAAGCAGGCCCAGACACTGGGAAGGGATGCGGAATTCAGTATTCAGAACATCAGGACATTTTACAGTGTTTGGATGATGGCTACACGATCAGCCCAGACCTCCTCACACTCAACGTGGCCACGTTACAGAGCTGCTCCTATTCCTTCTAAATCTATGAAAACAATTTGCAGTGTAAAGAAAAATTGCTAAGCTAACATCCACAACATAGTAAAAATATTATGTGGTACTTCACTAGTCATTAAATTCAATTTTTGTAAATAAACTTTTTTTTGAAAAGTCTTAGACTTCAGACAGACAAATAAAAATGGCAAAGGTAAGAGAAAGAGAATTCCCATATACCTCACACTATTTTTCCTATTATTAACTTGTTATTTGTATGTGTATTAGGGTCCTCTAGAGAAAGAGAAACAGTTATATAGTATGTTATATTTATATCATTTTATACTATATTACATCATATTATATCATACATTCTATATTCTATATCATATGTGTGTGTGTATATATGTGATTTCCCTCCCATTTATCCATATCCTGATCTGTAGATAAGTCGTATATATCAGGCCCAGCGCAGGACCAGACCAATGTTCCAGTTTGACGACAATCAGGCCTGAGAGTAAATTCTCCTTTACCTGCTCTGTTGTTCTTCAAACTTCCAGTGGATTAGATGAGGCTACCCCACTGGAAACAGCAATAGTCTTTGTCAGTCTATAGAGCCTGATTTAATCTTGTCCAGCATTATCCTCTCAGACACAGGATAAAGTTGAACCAGGTATCTGGACATCCCATGTCCAGGTCAAGTTTGGCACATACAGTTAATAATAAATCATAATATGGAACATTTGTCACAATTAATGAACACATATATATATATATTATTATTATTATTAAGTAAAGCCCATACTTTGATTTCCTTAGTTTTTAGCTAAAGTTATTATTTTATTCCGAAATCTGAACTGGGCCACCACATTACATTTAGTGGTCTTGTCCTTGTAGGCTACTCTTTGCTTTAATAATTCTCAGACTTTATTTTTTTGACAATCTTGACAGTTTTCAGGGATACTAGCCAAGTGTTTTTTTATGCTCTACTACTGAAATTGGTCCAATATTTCTCTTATGATTAGATTGGGGTTAAAAGCTACTGAAAGGAACCCAGAGGTAAAATACGGTTCCGTTGCATCATCTCAAATCTACATACTATCAAGATGACTTAACACCGGAGCAGGTAACCTGGGGCTCCTGGCTAGGATAGTGGTTTTCAAGTTTCTTCAATGCAAAGTTACTTTATTTTCTCCTTTTATATACTGTACCCTTTTGAAGAGTCAATTAAGACAATACTTAGTGAGAAGCTATGCCTGGAATGTCAACATACATGTATATATATTCGGAATGCTCATGCAGGTGAGATTGTCTCTTCTCCAGCATTTATTTCCATACTCACCCTGTATTTATTCATGTCATCATGAACCCAGATGTATTTGTTTTGGGTTATAATCCAACACTATTACTACCTTATTTTGTTGCTCAGATTGTTCCCTCTTTGAGCATTTGGAGCTCTGTAGGTCTGTTCCTTTGTTCTTTTGACAGATTCTACATGTTACAGGTAGATTCTAGAGCAATAGACACTCTAAGCTCATCTTTTATATATTTCCAGCCTCAGTCCAAGGACCTCCGGTTGGAGAATCAGATTAGAAACCAAGATATGACACTAGATGTGTTCACTGCTAACGTCTAGTGTGGGGATAGCACTGCTTATGTGCTCTCAGCCACCAGACTAAGGAAATATATGTGTGTATGTACATACATCTATCAATATATCTGCGTGTAAACACTTGTGTCCATCATATACTGTATGAGGCTAAACATTAACTTATGTTGGCATAGCCCACTCTTGATCCATTAGCACATAGATCATCTTAGCCTTCGCTTCTTGCTCATCTGTAACTTACTGTTCCAACAATGAAAAACTTGTCTCCCTCTATCATCCATCCATTTACTCAATTGTTCACTTTCAGTGTGTATGGATGCATTATCAAAATTGCTGACCTGCTCCCCCATGGGAAATGACTTTATCAACCAGAGTACAATTCCTGAGTACAGTCCTTTGACTCCATTCACTTCCAGTCACTTAGGTCAGCACATTTTTCCCACCTCCTTCAGAGAAGGTGTTTAATAATTGATAATGCATACACGTTATCTGTTACATTGTGTAATACATCCTCATATCCTCTGGATTTCTAAATGATTTTCTTATTTGATGGATTAAGATTCAGTTTTTAACACCATAAATGTCCATGGCGTTTAATAAATGCACAGTGTCCTATACCATTATTATAGTATTGTACAGAATATTTCCATAGCCTTATAAAAAAGTCCCCTATGCCTCACCTGTTTAATTCTGTCTTCCATAGTCCCAAACCTCTGGCAACCACTTGTTTACTCTGTTTCTAATAAAGAACTTTCTGGCTGAGCACTTCTGCCTTTTCCAGAAGGTCGTGTAGTTGCAATCATACACATGTAGCCTTTTCAGACTGACTTCTTCCACTTAATAATAAGCATTAATATTTAGGATTTATTCATGACTCAATATTTATTCATGCATTCCTTGATAGCTCATTCCTTTTAATTACTGAATCTTATTTCCATTGTATGTATTTATTTACCACATTTTGTTTATTCATATTAAAGAGCATAGTGGTTGCTTCTAGTCTTTGGAGTTTGTTTAAAAAGCTACTACAAACACTTTCAAGGGACTTTTTGTGGACATGAGTTTTTAAATGAGTTGGCTAAATACCTTATACATGATTTCTTGGTCATATGGCAAGATTACAGACAGCTTTGAAAATCTGCCACGCTGTCTTCCAAACTGGCTATAAGACTCATCTTTCCCTCAACAGTGAGTTAGGGTTTCCGTTGCTCTTTATTCTCATTAGTAATTGGCATTAAAAGATTTTTTTTAATTTTAGCCATTCCAGCAGAAATTAGTAATATGTAATTGTTATTTTCAGTTTCCTAATAACTAATAATCTTGAGCAATTTACCTACTTGTATTTGCTACCTTCTTCTGTGAATGTATTATCAGATATTTTGCCTATAGTTAACTCAATTTGTTTTCTTCCTGTTGAGTTTTAGGAACTCTTTTTATATTTTGGGCCCTAGTCCTTTATCAGATATGAACCCCTAAATATAGTCTTCCTGACTATGTGTTGTGTTTTTATTCTCTTAACAGAGAAGTTTCCAATTTAAATGAAGTCCAACTTACCAATTCTTTCCTGTCTTAAGAAGAGATACTACAAATTTGATGTTGCAACTAAAACTCATCGTCAAATCCAAGGCCATACACGGTTTTTCACATGCTATGTTCTAGAAGTTTAATAATTTTGCATTTTACATATAAATTTATGATCCATTTTTAGATAAGCCATGAAAAAGGTATATGGCCTATGTCTAGGTTCTTTTTTATATACCTATGAACATCTGGTAGTTCCAGTGATGTTTATTGCAAAGACTTTTTTCTCCATTGCATCTCTCTTGCTCTTTTTAAAATATTAGTCTAATATATAGTCATGCATAGCTTAATAATAGGATATGCATTGTGAGGGGATTTCTTCATTGTATAAACATCATAGAATGTAATTACATAAACCTATCTACTATAGCAGTGGTTCTCAACCTTCCTAATGCCTCAGTGTGTTTTCATTGTTACAAAGGGGTCGCGACCCACAGCTTGAGGATCGCTGTACTATAGCCTCCTGTGTCCTGAGGCTATCCCTTCCTGTACTGAATACTGCAGGCAATTGTAGCACGGTGGTATCTGTGTTATGTAAACACATCTAACTAAGAAAGACACAGTAACAATATAGTATTATAATCTCATGGAGCTGCTGCTGCATGCACAGTCTATTATTGACTGAAACATCCTATGTGGGGTACGACTATTTTCACAGGGATCTATTTCTAGGCTCTCCATTATTTTCCTGTTTATCTCTCTTTTCCTCAATACCATGATGTCTTTATTGTTACGTCTTTTAGCAAATGTTGAAATTAAATAGTGTGAGTCCTTCAGTATTGCTCTTCTTCTCAGAATTGTGTTAACTATTCTGGGCTTTCTGCTTTTCCATCTAAGCAGCAGAACCAATTTTTTTTAATATCTACAAATAGCTGCCTGAGATTTTAATTTGAACTGTATCAAATCTATAGATCAAGTTGGGAAGACCTGGTATCCTAACCAGGCACAGTCTTCAAATCCATTACTCTGGAATATCTCGTGTTTATTTACATTGTCCTTTATTTATTTCAACAGTGATTTGTAATTTATGCACATATCTCCTGTACTTATTCTCTTAGATTTACATTTACGTATTCATATTTTGGGACTTAGGCTGCTATTATAAATGGCATATTTCAGAATTTTACTTTGTATTTGCTCCTTGGTAGTGGGTGCATAGTTCACCAATCGCCTTTGTTATATTAGCCTTGTGTTCTGGAACGCAGGTCGACTCCAGTATACTAACATCCCATTCTGCAATTCCTGCTATACTCACTTATTATTTACAGGAATTTTGTAGATGCTTTGGAATTCTATGTAGACCATAATGCCAACTGTGGAACAAACAGTTTTCTTTCCTTATTTACATATGTGTATCTTTAATTTCTTTTTGTCATTTTACTGTGTGAGAGTGGTAAGAGTCAGTGTATCATGTTCCCAATCTCGGACAGGGAGCTTCCGAGCTCTTACCATAAGGGTGATATTAACTACAGGAGTGTGGCTCGATGGTCTTCATCAAAATAAAGAAGATACCCTTTATTCCTTGTTTGCTACGAGTTTTTATCATGAATGGATATTGAATTTTGTCAAATTATTTTTCTATAGTGACCAATATAATTGTTATTTTCCTTTCTTATAATATCTTCTCTAGTTTTCATAGTATAATAATGTCTTCATAGATTATGTTATGAAATATTCCTTTTGCTTTTAATTTCTGGAAACATTGTGGATAATTCGTATTATTATCCTCTTAAATGTTTGCTGGTATTGGCCACACTGGCCCAGGTGCTTTCTTTCTTGAAAGGTTATGGAGATATTCAATTTCACACATATCATGTAAAAATAAATAAATCCCTTTTTCCCGATTCTCTATCTCCCCTTGTGTGAGTTTTGGTAGTTTGTTTCTTTAAAGCAATTGGTATATTTCCTTGAAGTTATCAAACGTGCGGGCCGAGATTTGTTCACGGTACTTCTTCACTGCCTTTTTCACACGCACGGGGTCACTCGTCACGATCTGTCCTTCGTTTCTGATGTTGCCATTTCTCTTTGCTCCCTTCTTTCTTTGGTTAGATTCACAATAGATTTATCACTTTTATTGTTCCTTCCAAAGAACTAGGTTTGGATTCATTTATTTTCTCTATTGATTTCCTGTTTCAGTTTCATTGATTTCTGCTCTCATTTCTGTTATTCTTTTCTTCTGCTTGCCTTTAGCTGAAATCGCTCTGCTTCCGCTAGTTTCCTAAAGGTCAGCTTAGAGTACTGATTTTAGATTTTTCTTCTTTTCCAATATATTCATTCAGTGCTACAGGTTTCTAGAGGGCTGACTGGAGCCGGGTAGCGATGGTAGAGATGTGTCTATTGACAGCAAAACCAACAGGCAGGGTTCACAGTGCCCAGCCCTGCCATGGACCTTCTCTCCTCTCCACCAGTGCTGTATGCTTCACAAGGCCCTGGGATTAAAACTACCATAAGGTAAATAAAACTCAGTAATGTGTCAGTAATGTGTTAATTTTGTCCTCAAATAACACTATCCCTTTCATATTTATGCAAATATCCTATAAGTAATATCCCCAATGGCCTCTTCTCATTTTTTTGTGACATTACTGATATTCATTTCACTTATCATACTATAATAACTTCTTAGCATTATTACTTTAAGCAAATAATTATATGCTAAATCAATTAAAATAAGAAAATATATGTTATTTTACCTTCATTTTTTTTATCTTCTATAATGCTTTTGTCTTTTCTTCATATAGATTGAAGTTTCTGACATACTATTTTTTTCTGCCTGAATGCCTTCTTTTCCCTGATTTTTATTTTTATTTATTTTACTTAGGGGGACAAGCACAGTTTTGTTACGTATTTATGATGTATAGTAATGAGATAGGACTTCAAGTGTACCCATCACCCCATAGTGAACATTGTATCTAACAGATTATTTTTTATTCCTCACTCCCTCCCAATTTGGAAGTCTTTAACGTTATTCCACACTGCATGACCACAACTATGTAACGTTGAACTCCCACATGTAAGTGAGAACACATAGTACTTGATTTCCCATTCCCAAATTAGAAAGAACATCTTTTAGTATTTCTTGCAGGGCAGGTCTTCTGCTAATTGATGTTTTTATTTATCGATGCTGATCTGAGAAAGTCTATTTCTCTTTCACTTTTGAAGGATAATTTTACTGAACTCTAGGTTAGTAAGATTTTTTTCTTCAAACATATTAAATGTTTCACTCTACTCTTTTTTTACTTAATCATATTTTTTATTATTTCAAAATATTAAATGATAAAATTTTTTTTTTTTTTTTTTTTGAGACAGAGTCTCACTTTGTCATCCTTGGTAGAGTGCTCTGGTGTCAACAGCTCACAGCAACCTCCAACTCTTGGGCTTAGACTATTCTCTTGCCTCAGCCTCCTGAGTAGCTGGCACTACAGGTACCTGCCACAACGCCTGGCTCTTCTTTATTACAGTTGTCACTGATGTTTTAGTTGGCCAGGCCAAACCCACCACCTTCAGTATACAGGTGCCGCCCGGGTGAAATGTTTTTGTTACATAGATAGCTTTTGTAATGCTTGAGTTAGTACTGTAAGCATAACCGCCATCCAAATAGTGCTCCTGTACCCACTAGGTGGATTTTGCCCTTGCCCCCTCCCCTCTTCCCTGCTGGATTCGTGTGACCTTTACTCCCTTCTGTGCACATGTGTGCCCATCAGTTAGTTTCAATTCATTGGCAGGTACATGTGACATTTGCGTTCCAGTTATGAGATATTTCACTTAGAATAATTATCTTCAGTTACATCCAAATTTCTGCAAAAAGTATTAATTTATCCTTTTTATGGCTGAGTAGAACTCCATGTTGTGTGTATGTCTGTGTGTGTGTGTGTATATATGTACATATATCACATTTTGTTAATCCATTTGTGAACTGATGGGCACTTGTGTTGATTCCACAGCTTTCCAATTGTGAATTGTGCTGCAATAAACTTTTGAGTGCAGATGCCTTTGGATAAAATGACTTTTTCTCCATTGGGTAAATGGAAACTTTTTAGGGCGTGTGCTTAACTTTTAGTTCTTTAGTAAATCTATATACTTTTTCCATAGAGATTGTACTAATTTTCAATTCCCACCAACAGTCTATAAGCATTCCTATCTCTTTGCAGCCATGCTCAGATCTATTGTTTTTGGACTTTATCATAAAAACCACTCTAAAAGCAGTAAGATGCCATCACATCATGGGCAAGATGGTGTCTTACTGTGATTTTAGTTTTCATTTCCCTGATGATGAGAAACACTGAGCATTTTTTCATGTATTTCTTGGTCATTAGTATGCATTCTTTTGAAAAACTTTTGTTTATGTCTTAGCCCACCTTTTAATGGAGTTATTTTTTTTCTTGCTGATTTGAGTCTTTCATAGCTTCTGAATCTTAGCAGTTCTTTTTTTTTTTGGCCATGGCCGGGTTCGAACCCGCAACCTCTGGTATATGGGGCCAGTGCCCTACTCCTCTGAACCACAGGTGCCACCCTGAATTTTAGCTCTTTATTGGAGCCATAGTTTATGAATATTTTATCCCATTTTGTAGATTTTCTATTTCTCTGTTGATTATTTATTTAGCTATACAGAAGCTTTTTAATTTAATCAAATAATTTTCTTTCATTTTTGTTATTACTGTAATTGCCTTTGGGGTTTCAATCATAAATGCTTTAAGTAGGCCATGTAGTACTTGATTTTCCATTCCTAAAGGAGTTTTTCCTACATTTTCTTCTAGAATTCTACAGGTTTCCTGCCTTACACTTAAGTCTTTTATCCATCATGAATTAATTTTTATGGCTGATGAGAGATGAGGTCCTGTTTCATTCTTCTGCATGTGGCTATCTAGTTTTTACAGCCTTTAATTCCCTCACATATACTATGGTTTCACTCATGATCATTTGGCTGTAACTAGTTGACTTTGTCTCTGTGATCTCTGTTCTGTTCCATTGGTCTATTTTTCTATTTTTGAGTTAATACCGGATTGTTTTGTTTACCATAGCCCAGTGTTGTAGTTTGAAGTCTGATAATGTGATGCTTCCAGATTTGTCCTTTATGTTAAAGATTTCATTGGCTATTCAGGCTCTTTTCCAATTTCAAATACAGAAAGGACATTTTTTTCTACATCTCTGAAATATGACCTTGTATTTTGGTGGGGCTTACATTGAATCTGTAAATCACTTTGGATTTGATAGACATCTTAATTGGGTTGATTCTACCACATAATAAACATAATATGTTTTTTCATTTTTTTCCTGGAGTTTTGTAATTCTCCTTGTAGAGATATTTAACCACTTTGGTTACATATATTCCTAAGCATTTTATTTTTCTTTGTACCTATTGTAAATGGTACTGAGACTTTGACTTGATCCTCATTTTGACTATTATTGGTGTATAGAAATGCTACTTATTTGTGTCCATCAATTTTGTAACCTGAGACTTTGCTGAATTTATTCATTAATTCCATAACGCTCTTGATGAAGCCTTTGAGGTTTTCTAGATACAAGATCATATCATCATCAAAAAATGGTATGTTGACCTTCTTTTTCCAGATTTGGATACCCTTAATATCTTTTCTCTTTCCTGAATGCTCTGGCTAGGACCTCTAGCACTCTGGTGAATAGAAGTGGTGACAGTGGACAGCCTTGTTTTCTTTCAATATGTAAAGGGAATGCTTTCAACTTTCCCCATTTAGTATAATTTTGGTTGTAGATTTGTTCATATGTGGTTCTGAGATGTGTTCCTTCTATACTCAGTTTATTGATGATTTTTATTATGAAAAAGTATTGTATTTTGTCAAATGTTTTTTCTACATCAGTTGAAATTATCCTATGTTCTTTGTTTTTGCTTCTGTTTACATGATGAATCGTATTTATTGATTTATGTATGGTGAAGCATCCTTGCATCACTGGGATGATACCCACTTCTTCATATTGAATTATTATTTTTTGATAGTTGTTGGATACAGTTTGATAGTATTTTATTAAGGAGTTTTTTTGCATCTGTATTCATAAGGGATATTGGTCTATACTTTTCTCTTTCTAATCTTGTTTTCTCTCCTGGCTTCAGGTGATAATTGTTTCATACAATGAGTTAGAGAGCATTTCCTCCTTCTCATTGCCATGGAATAATTAGGACAATATGAGTACCAGCTCTTCTTTCTAGTACAATTTGATTGTGAATGCATCAAGTCCAGCACTTTTTATGTTGGAAAAAAATTTTTATTACTATTTCAATCTCACTCTTTGATATTGGTCTGTTAAAGAGTTCTGTTTCCTCCTGATTGGGTCTGGGGTGGTTGTGTTTTTATTGGAATTTGTCCATTTCCTCTATGTTTTCTAGTTTATGTATGTAGGACTTTTCATAGTATTTACAAATGGTATTTTGTATTTATGTGGTATTGGTTGGAATATCTCCTTTTTCATTACTGATTGAGCTTATTTGAATCATTTTTCTACTATTCCTAAGTAATCTTGCAAGAGGTCTATTTTCTTATTTTTTCAAAGAGCTAACATTTTGTTTTGTTTCATTTATCCTTTGCAATTTTTTGTTGTTATTTTCCATTTTATTTAGTTCTGTAGTGACTTTACTTATTTCCTTTGTTCTAATGGCTTTCGCTTTGATTTTCTCTTTCATCTCTAGTTTCTTGAGCTATGACATTAGGTCATGAGTTTTATAAACATTCTGTCTTTCTGATACAAGCATTAAAGCCTATGAATTTTTCCCTCTGGACTCCTTTTGCTAAATCTCATAAATTTTGATAGCCTGTGTCCCCTTTTTAATATAGATGAAATTTTTGATTTCCATCTTAATTTCATTTTTGACCCAATAACTGTTCAGCAGCTGGTTGTTTGATTCCCACAGTGTAGACCTGAATGTTTCTCTTGTGACTGATTTCTAGTTTTATTCCACTGTGGCCTAAGAAGATACATAGTATGATTTTTATTCTCTTTTAATTGTTGAGACATCTTTTGTGACTCAACAGATATAATCAATCTGGGAGAATGTTCCATGTGGTGAGGAGAAGAATGTATATTCAGTAGTTTTGGTAAAATATTCTGTAAATGTTTGTTTGGCCCATTGTTCTGGAGTCCCATTTAAGTCCAGTGTTTCTTTTTTATTTATTTTTATATTTTTATTTTATTAAGTCAAATACACATGGATCATGAAAGATAGAACACAACTATAGCCAGGATAAAAGAGAGAAATGGAGTGGGAAAGAAGGAGAGGGGGAAGATTTGTAAGTCCAGTGTTTCTTAATTTATTTTCTGCTTTGATGATTTGTCCAGCTCTGTCAGTGGGTTGTTGAAATCTCCAGCAATTATAATCCTGCCCTTTATCTGTTTGCTAATCCAGCAGAACATGCTTTATGAATCTGGGGCTTTTGTGTTAGGTGAATATATATTTAGGATTGTTATTTCTTATTGAATTACTTCCTTTACAATTATATAGTTAATATCTTTGTCTTTTCTTTAATTATTGTTGGCTTAAAGTCAGTTTTATATGATTGAGAGTCTTTATGAATTCTTCGGGGTTACATGTGTGTGCTGGAGATAGCAGATTTCTGGAATGTATATTTTCATCTATTCAGCCAGCCTGTGTCTATTGAGTGAGCCATTAAAATTGTTCATGTTGAGGGCGGCGCCTGTGGCTCAAAGAGTAGGGCGCCAGTCCCATATGCCAGAGGTAGTGGGTTCAAACCCAGCCCTAGCCAAAAAACTGCAAAAAACAAACAAACAAACAAACAAACAAACAAAAAAACTGTTAAAGTTGAATAATAGAATTTACGTGTAGGGTGCTGTTCTGTTCATCACATTAAGTAGTAACTTCTTGCTCTGTTTTCCCTTCTGTACCATTATTTTATATGAGCTGAGAGATTTAGCATTTGCCTGATTATAACTGATGGATGTATATTTTGCTTATCCACGTCTAATGCAGTTCTGAGTGTTTCTTGACAGGCAGGCCTATTGGTGGTAAGTTCCTTTAGTGTTTGCCTGTCTGGAAAAGTGTTTGTTTATCATTTATATACATAACTTAGAATTTCAGGGTACAAAATTTTAGGCTGGAAGTTGTTCTGTTTAAGAACACTGAAGATGGGTATTTAAATCCTTCTGGCAATTAAGTAAGGTCTCTGCTAAGAAATTTGTGGTTAGGCTGATGGGTTTTCCTTTTTATGTAACTTTAAAGTTTTCACCTCATTTCTCCCAGGAGCTCCTCTTTTATGCTTAATTTGGTCAATCTGATGACTTAGTATCTTGGTGATTGTCTCTTTGCAATGAATCTCTCAGGTATTGCTTGAGCTTTGTCTATCTGGAAGTCAAGATCTCTAAAAAGACCAGAGACGTTTTCTTTAATCATTCTCTGAGGTAGGTTTTCTAGCACTTTTTTTTCTTCAGCCTCAGGGATGCTTATGATTCTTTTCTTTGGCCATTTTACATAATCCCATATTCCTCATAAGCTTTGTTCATTTCTCTTGACTCTTGATTCTTTATTTTTGAATGACTGGGTTAATTAAAGAGAATTATCTTCAATCCCTGAAATTCTTTCTTCTGTTTGGTCTAAACTAGTCTTAAAGATTTCCACTATGTTTTGTTTTTCCTTAAATGGATTTTTCATTTCCAGAATTCTATTTTATTAGTGTGTCTATATCTTTAGTACGTTCATTTCCTGAATTGTATTTCTGGTTTCTTTCAATTGTTTTTTGCATTTTCTTTTGGATTTCATAGAGCTTCCTTAAAATCCATATTTGAAATTCTTTATTTGTCATTTAAATATTTCATTTTGGTCAGAAATCTATTGCTACAGAGCTGGTGTGCCCATTTGGGGGTGTTTCTCCTCTTATTTTTCATGATTCTTGAGTTCTTACACTAATTCTTTTACCTCTGAGGCAGCTATCACTTCTAGTTTTGGAATTTTCTTTTTTCTAGATTTCCCCCCTCTTACTTTTAAGGTGTGTCTGTAGCATTTGTTGGGTAAGAAACTTTCACTTTGCTAGTCAGTGCTTTGATGGAATCTGGGTTCTGGATGGATTCCTTGGTTATAGATATACATAGTGTGGTAGTTTTCTTAGTTGCTAGTTGGTTAAAGACTATAGTGGTAATAAGCTATGTGTGCGGGCAGATTCTCTGCCTCTTATTGATAAAGACAGAAGTCTTTGAAATCTGCTCTCTTTCTCCATCTCTGTGTTCTTTTTAACTGTATGAGTTGGGTGGGCATGTCTAATTTAATCTCTGGCACAATAGATGATACTTATCAATAAGAATCAACCATAGCTTATATGAATGAGTCAGTAAATGTTGTAAAGGGCTTATAAGTTGTCCTCCTTGCCAGTAGGTGGTGCTTACCAGAAAGAACAAGTTCTAGTGTTATTTTGGGGGGCACTTGTGACCATCTCTAGTCCCTTAGGAGAGACACTGAGTTCCTTTGGAAGTCAGTGGGGCCCTGGAGTTTCCAAAGGTGTTCTTATTCTTCACCACAATAGAGGTGGGAAAAGGAATTAAGTTGGGTGGGTCTGGAGCAGGTGAACCTGACTTTAGGTTCTACAAAGGTAATAGTCTTATTAAAGTGAAATGGTCTTCTCCCATGTTGCTGGGAAAAGCCTCCAGGAAAGGGTCGAAGCATCCCCACCAAGGCAGAACATCTGCCTGTGTGTGGTCAGGGCCATCGGAGATTGACAACCTGGCTGTCAGATGTGGGCTTCTCTCTTCTCCTTACCTATTCTTTGTGTTCTTCCAGCATCTGGCCACATGCAGATTGAACTGGCTGAGCTCCTCTGCAATGGAGCTGACCCCAGGTATTTCTCACAATCTTCATCTAATGTACATTTTAAGTGTTTCTACCAATTTATCATTTCAAAGTCTTTTGCTTCACATAAGCACTTCTGGCCTTTGACTCTAGGAGAGCCTGTTTCTTTATATTTCAGGATTTGGCCTGCAACGTCAGCTCTCTGCTACAGCCAAGAAAAATCACTGATTTTCAGTATCAGTTTTTGTTTGTTGTTGTGAGTACAGACACGTGACATTCAAGCTCTTTATATGTCATAGCTGAAGTAACAAATATTCAGTCTTTTACAAACTATTATTACCTATCTTTTGATTAAAATGAAGAGCTCAAATAACTTGCCTGGTTCGTGTTTGGGAAATGCTGAGTCATGGATTAACCTCAGTCTGAGGTCATGATCTTAGCCACTATGCTATACTCCATGTTGTATAAAATAACACTATTAAAGATATGAACAAAACAATGTTGGAGCAAAGAAAGGAAGCAACCAACTTTGGGAACTAGCTGTATATGAAAGATTCATGAAAGAGGTAACAGAAAAGGGACAGTGGAAACATAGGCAAAGGTACAACAGGTATAAAGGTATTTTAAATGAATACTATTTACACAGAGTCTGTTGTGAAGTAGAGGAGACATGTTCAAGACACTGATATATCTTGAGATAGGCTCCATGCCTGGTGAAGGACTATCTAAGGAAGGATGCGTGTAATTTACATGGTAACTAACAAAGAAGGAAAAGGTTTTTTTTACAGTGATGCATTTGGAAGGTGGTCCAAGGGAGGTGACAGATGGGCAATAAGAATTTATCTAAGATACTGTAAATGAGTAAGAATAAAACATGAGGGATTATGTGTTTATGTACGTGTAAGTTTATACATAATGCTTATTTTCTATAAACAAAACTGAACCTGGGAAAAACACTCTGAAGCAGCTGACTTGAATTTGTTTCTGCTCTCTCTGTTGCTATCTAAAGTTCTCATCTGTACACAGCACTCAGGATAGATGGCTTTCACAAGCCATCAAAACAATTTCTGTTTTGACTAATGACAACACAAAGATTTGAAATCACTATAAGGCTATATTTATTACCTACATAATTACAATATCATCATTTATGTAAAAAAAAGTCCGATTACTAACACTACACATATCATTTGAAAAAATGGCAAGTACTATGTACCCTCTAAACATTCCTACAGAAAAAGATTAAACATACAAAGTTGGACAATTAAGTTCACAAACTTGCCACCTTGTGCTTACATTGGCAGCTCTGTAGGAACAACTTGGTAAGATTTTTATAACGTTGGTATGTCAGTATCTCACAGTTGTGTTCATGCTGACATGTGGCAGTGTCTTGTTGAGTGAAATTTCTTCTTGTTGCGTATTTTTGGGTGCTATCATGAGAATGTCAGAGCTCAAATTAGAGCAATGAGCAAACATTAGTAAACTTCTTAAGAAATGTGGCCAAAGTAGAAATAAAATTAGGGAATGTAAGTCCAAGTTTATAGGATAATGCCATGAGAAAATGGAAGTGTATAACTGGATTAAATGTTTTTCTGATATGAAAGTGTCACTGATGAAGAGAGATCAGAGCAGCCAATAATAAACAGAACTGACAAAAACAGTGCAAAAATTCATCAAATTATATAACAAAATTGTCTACTGACTGTGAGAAGCAGAGCAGACCAAGTAAAAATCTACGAACAAACAGTTACGAAAATCGTAACTGAAAATCTTGGCTAACAATTCATGGCTCTTGCATCACAACAATGGGCCAGCTATACATCACTATCTGTGAGGGAGTTTTTAGCCAGTACACAAATAGCTATATTGAAGCAATCCCCTTATTCACCTGATCTGGCCTCAATGACCTTTTTCTTCTCTTGAAGTTGAAGAAAATATTGAAAGGAAGACATTTTAATGACATTCAAGACATAAAAGGTAAAACAAGAACAACTGTGATGGTCATTCCAGAAAAAGAGTTGCAAAATTGTTTTGAAGGGTGGATGAGGCATTCGCATTGGTACATAGCTTCCCAAGGGGAGTACATCAAAGGTGGCATTCAGCAAATGTTATATTCAACAATGAGGTAGGTAATGCTTTTTCTAGGATAAGATCACAAACTTAATTTGGAGACATCTAGTCACAATTTTGGAAACAGGAACTTGAACAGTAAGCAATACACTGCCAACGTGCTTTCTTTCACTGGAGCACACTGTGTAGAGTAACTTAGTATAATCACCAGGGTACGTGTAAGGGGGAATCTACCATTACCCCTTTCTCTAAATTCTAAAAAGGTTTTAGCCTTGGTTGTATGTTTCTCAGCAATGTTCTTCCAGATGACACTTCTGTTGGTCAGTTTATAGCAAATACAATTTTGCATTCAATGCCTTACCATCTGGCTACTGTAGTGGCATTGGTTTCTCCCCATGGTTTTCATGCTGCTACCTATCTCTCATAGCACTGGAGAGCTTATCTTCATGTCCATGTTGACTGCAAATAAAAACTGAAACTCAAAGGAAAATGAGGATAATTGCTTGCTACCTTTGGGTCTCATACATTTTTTTCTCCCATCCTTCAACAGGAAGCCTAATACTTAAGAATATGGACAGGAAACCTTTATTTAAATAAGTAAATAGTAAATATTGGTGCTCCTACATTCTGGTGTCCAGAACTTCGGCTGGTCTAGGGATGATAGCTGAGTCATTTGCTCTTACTCAGTAGGTAGCAATTTGAATTGGGAAGCACTTATATACAAAAACGTTACATTACATTATTTTCCCAAACTATCACAATGAGAGTTGGAAGAAAGAATTATTCTGGGCTGGAATTAGGCTTTCTAATTATTATTCTGTGGCACAGGAACCGCCTAAGTGAGGCACACTGACTTCAGATTTTCAGAGGAAGGGTGAAAACCCAAAACTAGGAGAGAAGTCAAAATCAGTAACACACAAAAAAAGAGATGTAGGGAAAGGGGACAGACAAAAATGAATACAGAAAATGGGAACACAGGAGGGATGATAAGGGTAGGCAAAAAGAACAAGAAAAAAGAATTACCTCAAAAAAACTGAGTGTCAGATTCAAAGAGAGTTAAAAAAATTGTTTTATTCTCTATCTGTGTATGTCTCTCTCTCTTTAGTTGTGTAATACATGTGGGAAAATATTTATTTGCAAAAAACTGAAGCCATATGGCCAAACCAAAGCTCAGAGGAAAGGAGCATTTCAAGCTCCATTGGACTAGCGAGACTAGATTCATGATTGTAATTAAACAAATAACAAAATAATAACAGCTCCATTAGCAATGTAAATTTTATTTTTTATAAGTATTTAGTTTAGCTTTTAAAACAAACAAAAAAAGATATTATGAAGCAAAAAAAAAAAAATCTCAAATGACCATGGATAAAATTAGGAATGAATGTATGAATCAGGAACAAGGGAAAATTCCCTAATTATTATACACCATTATTTTGTCTAGTGTGAACTATGTTTGATTGATTTTTAAATGGTAACATTTCCTCAATGACATCTATATACAATCTATAACATAGCATATAATATATTTATTGTATAAGTAAATACTTAATATGTATGTTAAAATATTAGATTACTAAGATGATTTCAGGAAATTTCTGAAATTTAAGAAAAATATCCAGATAAATAAAGGAAATGAGATAGATAGGTTATAAACACTTAAGGAGACGTGAATATGACGGGTCAAGCAGCCTTTATCTGCTCAGAGGATTTTGTAGGAATAAACCTATTAAAAGAATAAATGTACTGCGAATCTCACCCTACAGTTTCTGTAGTTATGATGAAACTCATTTGAATAAATATTTGATAAATGCATAAATGAATAAAGATGAAATGAATAAATGAATGGAAACGGAACATAAATACTAAATGATGGAAATTAAATGAATAATTCTTTTGACTAAATCAGCTTCACTTCAGTTAGCTAGCATTCTATACAGTGAATACCATCTAAAATGGTAATTTTGCACAGTTCTAGGTAAAGAATTTATACAAGAACTATTTAAATTTATGACCATAATCAATATGCTCTAAATCCATTTTTAAAAATTGTCTTTTGAGGGCCTAACACATTATATTTAAATAATATTTCTTCACTGAGTTAGACTATTCAACATTTCTTTCGGTAATTCTCCAACTGAAACGACTATGTCCCTGGGAACAGGTAAAATCTTTCCATGTGTTTTCTTCTCAGAACATTAAACATATTAGCCTGATTACCTCCTCTTACTGCATTCCTATTCATCTGGAACATTTCCAATTGTCCTTTCTGTATCTATTTTTCGATTAGGTTGAAATAAACCATATTAATTCTCAGTCAGGCTAGGAGGTAGAAGTCAGAATGAGAGAGCACTAGATGTTTGTCTTCCAAGTAGCTCAGAATTATTCTTAAATCCTAAAGTAATCTTTTAAAGGTGTCATTATGTATAAAAAGCTCCAATTTTTTACCCTCAACGTCAGCAGTTGACTAGAATTATTGGAAAATAAGGCTCATAAAAATTTTATAAACAGTTAAGGTTTTATGCATTTAAGTTTCTAGAGGAAAATCACTTCTTAAAGTTCTCAGATCCTGCTCAGATGAATAGCTAAGAGGCGTGTACATTTGAAGGGTGAATATTCAGAGGTAAATCTGTCACGTTTTTATACACATGAACAATGTAATCAACTACAAAGATAAACAACTTTTTAAAACTTCCAATCTTAGCACAATGAAATTGTTTAGAGTAACAATTCATTTAAATACTGCAGGGGCAAATGCTAACCTGGTCCCCTCTGAATTGTTGCCATTCCCAAATTAGTAGGCTTTAACCTCTTCAAGTTTTCATTTTAGGTTTTTTAAAAATAAATTTTTTAATTCATTCCTGAGTTGATGGGCACTTAGGTTGTTTCCACGTCTTGCCTATTATAAATTGAGCTGAGATAAACAATTTAGCGCAAACGTCCTTATGATAAAATGATATTTTTTCTTCTGGGTAGATGCCTAGTAGTGGGATTGTGGGATAAAATGGGAGGTCTAATTGGAGTTCTTTGAGGATTTTCCATACTTCTTCCCAAAGAGGCTGTATCAGTTTGCAGTCTCACCAACAGTGTAAGAGTGTTCCCCTCTCTTCACATCCAAAATTGTGGTATATGCACACCATGAAATACTATTCAGCCATAAAAGGATGGTTACTTCACATCTTTTGTAATATCCTGGATGGAGCTGAAACACATTCTTCTCAATAAAGTTTCACAAGAATGGAAAAACAATTATCCAATGCACTCAATAGTAATATGAAGCCAGTAGGTGATCTATTGTATTCCCAAGTAGGAAAAAAACTCATTTCAATTCAAGTCGGGAGGGGTGAGGGGTTGGGGTGCTCTTACTGAATGACCATAGGGTGGGGGTGTTTGGCACACCTTTTGTGTCTGGGACAGAACCACAAGAGGGACTACACCAGACAAAATCAAACTTTTGACCTGGCTGTTTCTACCTTTACATTAACCTGAAATAAAATTACTCTTTAAAAAAATCCTTTGGGCTCGGTGCCTATAGCTCAACTGGCTAAGGCGCCAGCCACGTACACCTAAGGTGGCGGGTTCGAATCCCCAGCCCGGACCCGCCAAACAACAATGACGGCTGCAACCAAAAAATAGCCGGGCATTGTGGCAGGTACCTGTGGTCCCAGCTACTTGGGAGGCAGAGGCAAGAGACTGGCTTGAGCCCAGGAGTTGGAGGTTGCTGTGAGCTGTAATGCCACGGCACTCTTCCCAGGGGGAAAAGTTGGGGCCTTTTTTAAAAAAAAAAAAAAAAATCCTTTGAAGTTCTAATTATTAATCCAGCAACCTCAAAGGTATATACTTTTTGAAATGGTGCCAAGTTAGCTGCTAGAAAACTTGGTCCCCGCCCCAGATACACACCAGGTCATTGTAAATTGCTGAGAGCTTTTACAGATTTTGTCTTCCTGTTTCAAGCGCAGAATTCTTAATACATTTTTAAAGAGTTTTCTTCATTTGTTCTCTAAAGTTGCAATTTGTATTTCTTTTTACAATTAATACATACAAAAGGACATATAGTAGGTATAAATTAGAATTTGTGATATTAATGCCCTTGAATACCTCTTCCAACTTAACTAAAAAATATCCTACAATCTCATATTCACACGTGTTCCTCTCCGCCTCTTTGTCCTGCCTCTTTTTCGCTCTCTTTATAATTCTTTTGAAGTTTTACCAAGTAATTTTTCCTGTAAGTTTATTTTCCTGAAAAGTTATTTCTTATTGCTTTCAAATTCCATGTTAGTGACATAGTTTATGTAATTTTCTGGAACTTATTTTTACTCAAGGATTTTTTTTTGACACAGTACTAATTATCTCTGGGTTATTTTGATATTTATTCCATTTTCTGAATGCATGTTATTATATCTATTCTGAGAATAGAGTTTTGGTTGTCTTTTTTTCATTATTTCAGTTAGCAAGTATTTTTTAAACATCTAGCTGCCAGGCAATGTTTCAACAGAAAAAGAAAGCCAACAGTTTTCATGGAATTCATATTGCAGGGAGGGTGAACATTCTCATCTGTCACACATAGATTAGCCATATGTTCTAATTTATAAGATAGTATAAAGTATTAATGCTTTCTTAATATTAAATATCATTCACATATTCACACTGATCAACAGCATATACCAGCTGATCCATGTTCTTTCCAGCAGCTGGTATTGCCAAACAATAAATATCATTCAATATACTGAGTGAAAAAGAATATTTCATATCACTTTAATTTTCATTTTTGGCTAACAAGTGAGGTCAGGCATTCTCTTACTGTCTACTGACCTTTTATATTTTCTATTTGGCAACATTTGTGTTTATGTCTTTATCCCCTTTTCCTATTAATTGTTTGCCTTCCCAATGATTCGTAAGAATACTTTATGCATTCTGAGAAATAATTATTTATTAAAAATATATTCTCATTTTCTTCATGGAGTCATTTAGTAAACAGAAAATCTTAATTCCCAATTGGTCAAATTTGTCAAAATTTTATGATAGAATCTTATGTCAATTGTTTAGATAATACTTTCCAATTCCAAATTTACAAAAATATTCTCTCTTTTTAAGTTTAATAAAGTTCTGTCTTTATGTCCACGTTCCATCTGGAATAGATGTTTGCATAGGCAATAAAATAAGCACTCAATTTTATTTCTTTCCTCCACATGGGCAATGAATTATCCCAATATCATTTAGTAAAAATGTTCATGAATTTTCAATACCATCCTTGTCAAACATAAAGAATCTAAAAAGTTATACTGGTCATTATTATTATTATTTTCTCATCCTAATGAGAGTAAATCTTGACATCTGACAACAACTTATGGGTAAAGTTATTTTTTCTACCAGATATCAAGGCATTTAGAGATTTGGGAGATTTGGTCATCACTATGATGATAAATTTACTGATTTTCCCTGTACTTTTATCAGTTTTTCTTTATACATATTTTAGGCATTTTATTAGATACAAGTCTGAAACGTTTTTATTTTCCTGAATGTTTATCAAAATGTAGCACTTTCTAACCCTAATTCTTTTATCCTGTATTAATTTTATGAGACCATTTTAAATGTTTAGTAGGAGCTAGGATCTCAGGAAGCAACACAGAATATTAGGGAAGTCCTTTAAGTATTTTTGATGGCTAATTGCCTTGCTTGTTGGTTGTGTACTGAGAGATATTAGCAGAAATAAAAATTATAAGGTGCCTGGAAAGATATGTTAAGAAGATTGAACTTGAGTGGCACCTGTGGCTTAGTGAGTAGGGCAGTGACCCCATATACCAAGGGTGGCGGCTTCAAACTGCACCAACAAAAAGTAGCCAGGTGTTGTGACGAGTGCCTATAGTTCTAGCTACTTGGGAGGCTGAGCCAAGAGAAATGCCTAAGCTCAAGAGCTGGAAGTTGCTGTGAGCTGTGATGCTAGAGTACCCTACAGAGGGCGATAAAATGAGACTGTCTCTAAAAAAAAATAAAGTTAAATAAATCCTCACAACTCTTAAAAAAAAATAAAGAACTAGATCAAAGTTTTTATTTCAGTGTGGTGACAACATTCTAAACCATTTTTCTAGCCATCCCGAAATGTGCACTATGGTGCTGTTTTCTATAGTCTTGGTACCTTGGAACAAAAACCAAAAGTTACTCTTCTTACTAACTGTAACTTTGTGTCCATTGACCAATCTCTCCAGCTCCAGTCCCCCTTCCTGCTCACCTCTCCCCTCCCCGGCCTCAGGTATCTACTACAGGCACTCCCCAAGTTATAAACATCCACTTGCCTACAGTTATTACAGTGGTTTTCTGAGTTATAAACATCTGACTGATGTAAGGCTTGCACTTACAAACTGAGGCTACTACAGGTAATAGGTAAATGTACGTGTTCCAACTTACACACAAATTCAGTGTAATACAAACCTACAGAACTTATCTTGTTCATAACCTGGGCACTGCCTGCAAAGTTCTCCTTGCTTTTAAGTAATCACCCCAATTGATCATTATACTATGTATGCATGCCTTGAGACATCATATTGTACCCCATAAATAGGAATAATCATTATTGTCAAGATTAAATATAAATAAGCAAACAAATAAATAGATAAAAACACAAGCCTGAAAAAAAATATCAGATTTGTCTGACACAGTCTGCCTGGCTTGGCCATGTCCCCATACAGTCACTGCAGGTGTGATCAGGGGTCACGTCACTGGCTCTTTGTTGTTTGCTCAGCATATATATTTTGCATAAGTATTCAAATTCAGCATATATATTTTGCATAAATATTCAAATTCAGCATATATATTTTGCCAACATCATTTGGTGACAATTCTGCTTGAATGTAGTTACCATTTCCACTTCCTAAGAGAACTTTTCTTCATTAAAATACCCGATTTTCCTCAAAATCCACACTTTTGACAAGCACCCACTCCTATCTTTATGGTGGTTCTGACTAACTTGAAGTTAATTCAGTCTCTTTGGACAGTCATTGAATCAGTGATCAGCTTGAGATTCAGTTCAGGTCAACGCAACTCAAGGAGAAGTTTTCCAAGACTTCTAGAAAGGCGCTTCTGCTCTGAGGGGGCCTGCCTTTGGGTTCTAGAGAACCTCACTCCTCTTCTGGACATTGTTTGAAGCAGATGTGAGACCTGGAACTACTGTACCATAACACCTGTGGAGGATGAAAGCACAGGCAGAAATGGGACAGGAGTCAAAGATTAAATTAATATTTAAGCCAATCCCACTGCCAGACTTTCACTCACGAGTGCCTAGGAAATCTATAATTTTTAAAGGCAAATTCCAGTTCTATTTTCTTTAGGGTGTTTATTCTTCGTAATTTGCTTCACGTTGGGCTGGTTGATGCCTCCTGTCCCTGGAGGTTATTCAAAGTGCCCTTTTGTTCTCAAAATATCCCGAGTTGTATTAACTCTATAGGCAACAGGATTTGTTCCGTGGGTGTTCAAACATGGGATAGGGCTTGGAAGGGTCCCCGCATGGGGCTTAGTTTTCTGAAGTTGCCATTTTCAATTCTTAACAATGTTATCTTTTGAATTTGTGTTTTATTGCTGAAGCACAATGATACAATGAACCACGGACTTGTGCGTCTGGGACTCACCTGTCACCGCCCCTCCGGGATGGGTTCCTGGCCATCTGGAGCTTTCTCCTGCCCACTCGCCCTGCTTTCCTCCCCTCTTGGTGGGGCCTGGACTAGGGCCAGGGAGAGCCAGCGTTCCACTCTATGAGTTTTACGGTGGGGTCTTTCAGTGATTTTTTTTTTTCCTGCACTCAAAAAAGTGTGATATTAAATAGAAAGTAGGAAACAAAAAATCTCTGTGGAGGTCCATGAGGAGACTGTGGAAGAAAGAAGAAAAGTTTCTTTCACACTTTTTGAAGAAGGCCTACATTTTCATTTTACAGTGGCCCGGGAAATAACCCCGCAGGGGCTGGTGTTCCAGTCACTCCAGTACAGGTGAACGTGACTATGTGATGCAGCAGGTTCTGAATCCATCAGTCTTACAATAACCAGAGAATGGCCGGGTGTGGACAGCAGGGCCTCTGAGATGCTGAACAGGCCACGAGGCCCAAGGTGCTTTGTATGAACCAGATGTAAATGGCGGCCTGGAGCTCAAGGATCGGAGAAGTGAGAGCTGAGCTCGGAACACTCTGTCATTATAAGAAACACGAGTAACATCTTGTTAATGTAACACCTCGGTGATAAGGGCTTAGGGAAAGGATTTGGCCGTCCTTAAAATGAGAGCTCCGAGAGGAGAAGGTTGGTGCTCGGCAGTCTCTACACCCACGGTGCCGATGGCCACAAGATTGTCTCTGAGAAGCTGCAGGAGCCATCGGTGGCGGCCTGCACGCTGTCCTTTCACAGACTCACTCCCTCTGACTCTCCTCTCCTGCTCCGAGGGCCCCTGCCCCAGGGTCTGCTGTTCCCGAGCAAGACAGCACAGCGGTCAGTGTCCGGGGAATGGGGAAGCCAGCAGGACACCTGGCCAGTCCCGGGCCGAAGACCAGCACCCCACGTGGGACCCGACAGCCATCAGGGAGTTGTACAGCAGAAGAGTACTACGACCCATTTATAGAAAAGTATTGTTACCAAGAAAAGGAATTTATTAAATGTAATTCTAAACTTTTAAAACAATTGTTTGCTTTTCATATATATTCTTTTTGAGATTCATTTTAAAAGTAAGCAATACGGTTTATTTTATGTGTATTCAATTAACTTGGGGGTACTTAGTTGTACATGAAGTTCATTTTCGAGACTTTACAACTTGAAACTGTGGTAATGTACTTGTTGCACACTAAAGTACACTTAAATTATTTTTGTGATTATAAAAGATAAACCCTTTGGCACAGGTGAATTTTCATCACAACTGTCTCCCAGGTGAGGAAAGCAATGGCTGGAATGAGAAGGTTCAGACTCTGAGATTTCATCTGTCTTCTCAGGACGCACAGTCCCCAGCTTACCACAATTCTACTTACCAGGTTTTAACTTTATGATGGGTCTATCCAGGGATTATGTTCCGTTTTGATTTATGATATTTTTGCTTTCAATGATTTTATTTGGATATAACTCCATTATAGTCAAGAATCATTTGTGTATGGTTAGTATTTATTTTATTTCATTTTCACTAATCACTAATTGATTTTTTTACATTTGAGAATATTTAAAATTTAGCATTTTTACTTATAAGTATATTCTTCACTTTCACTCATTTTAATAATTTTCAAGATTTTTATGACCAGGCCCAGGGGAAAAGTGTAATAAATTCTTTAAAAATGTATGTAGCATCCCTAAGTCTAGAAAGAACAAAGAACAAAAAATCCCTGTATTTCATTATAGAAAAGCAGTCTTTGGAAGTGAAAATTCTTTAATTTTGTACTTTTGACTGGAAGAGTAAAAATTTCGTAGCATTTTCGTTAATCCATTCGTGGATTAATGGGTACTGGCTGGTTAACAGTTACCTGCACATATGGAAGTAAAACTCAAGGGCAATCCAGCAGGGGGAGGCGTGAGGAGGGGAAGGGTAAACTCACACCTAACAGGCGCCAGGCACAGGTTCTAGGTGAAGGGCACGATTATAACGTATACTGAAAATGTACAAACACAAACTATGTAACCAAAATGTGTGTACCCTGAAATACTCTAAAATTATAAAAAGAAATAAAGAGACATTTCACAAAACAGTAAAAAAATTGTTTTATCATTAAAAAAGAAAAAGATAAAGCAATCTCAGGAGAATACTCCTTAAGACTTGCTGACTGCTCTGTTATGAATCTGCGTAGATAGGAGAATGTAGACAGTGTTTGAAATATTCTCTCCACATGATGAACATTAATTGAGCTAGTATTTCGCCTCACATAACTTTCAGGATAACTATATGGATAGACAGGACAGTAGGAAAATGAGAAAGCCCTAGACAAGAAAAGTAGAATCAATTCTGCTTGGAAGGTTAGCCAAAATTTAGACATAATCGTGAACCCCGGGCAAATAGGCTCTTTGTCCCGCTTTTGAAGCCTTCTCTCCATTTCCTGCATGATGGTGTCAGTCATCCACACAAAACAAATCTATCAACTTTCTTCATAAGTAAATTCTCTTAAATGGCATGCCTGAAAGAGAAAATAGAAATTTTTTTTGAAAACCCGAACATCTAAATTAAATTTGAATTTTTAAAAAATAGATCTTTTAAAGAACAACCTAGAATTGTTGAAATTTACTCACAGCTAAAGCTTAGTTTGTCTATGTCTCTCCGTTGTTTGGAATAATGTGAATAGAAACATTTTTATAAACAGTAAGGGTCGTGACTGACATCTTTTGTAAGTGCTGAGGATTTCTCTGAGCTCTTACTCCTGGTTATAAGAATTCAGTATTTATATGTGCATTTCATAAATCTCAATAAGTCTAACAGCCTGAACTCAAAAACAGCCTCCCTCTAAACAGCTACGTCTCTCTAGGTAGTTTTAAACTCAGGTACTTCAACAAAAAGAAATCAGAGCAGGAAAGATTCAAAACACTAATTCTCTGATCCAAAAATTAAATGTATAAAAATAAGCAAATAAAAAATTTTAATCATATTTCCCCATTAAAACTTTGGAAGTGTAAATGTAAACTGACTTAGAAAGATTTCTGTTAAAGCCATTCAAAGTACACCATTATGACATATTCAGTTTATAAAAATTATTACTGTTTAAAAGAACTTTTCCCAGTAGACCATAAATTTCATTTGAACAGAGTTCATAGTTCTCTTGTTCAGCTTGTGGCCTAGAGCCAAATACAATTTCTGAATAAATGAATTCACCTCTACTGAAAATACAAGTTTATTTGTAAACAGTGGGATGTTGGTGACAGGACTTGCTTGACAATTTAAACGCAAAACCAAGATTAAAGATGGACTAGAGATTTGTCATTTGTTTAACTCCTAAGAAACTGATGAATATTGATTGATGTGTCAGTGTGATGTTTATGAAACTAATCTAGTAAGAATATGAACATTATTAGTTTTCACCTCTTCAACATTTGGTTGTTTAATTTAACAGTGTTGTTGATATATAATAAGCTGTACTGTGAAAATACCATTAAGTATTCTAGTTTTATAAAATGAAAGGAGACTTTCAGCACACCAACACAATAAAAATTACTTCTAAAATGACTACACTTTTAATCCAGATATTAATACCAACTTATATGTTTTCCAAGAGATAATTTTGAAACAAGATCCATGTTTCCCAGTAGTAATGGAGAGGGTGTGAGAGAGGGGAGAGGACGCAGGCTCTTCCCTTCAGCTTGTCTCCTCCATGGAAAGTCAGCAGAATTTCCACAGCCCAACTGTTACTTTGTCAACTTAAAAAAAAATGGTGCTTATGCTCTTTTGTAGATGACAAGACTCATTGTTCAAATATTCAGCTGCAAAACTATTGCCAAAAAATGACATTGGGTGCTACTTCCTTTCTTTTGAGAGTGTTTGATTTAGAAAATTAACTTGAGTTAAAATTAAAGCATTTCTGGCCAGGATTTCATTATTCCAGTAGATACTTCACATCAAACTTGTGTCAGATTTTTAGAGCTTATCAATTTTCTTCAAATAAAATTTTTGTAATTTTTAAATGTAAGCTATTCATGTAGAAAACTTTTAAAAATGAACTATTTGTTAAAAAAGAAGGAGAT
>NW_003852473.1:4829247-4830470 GCF_000181295.1 Otolemur garnettii
AGCCCAGAACTCGAGAGAGAGAGAGAGAGAGAGAGAGCTGCATTTCTTAATATTACATCAGCCAAGGATGAAACCTATATCAGTAGAATTATATAAACAAATAAACAATAGTGGTTAATGATTATACTACAGTTTCATGATTTTTCTAAAAAATGCCATGCCTTCTTATTAAAATATAATTTCCTTATCTAAAGTCACAGAGCGTACTAACTGGGTACCATAAATACTTCCTCACTGCTCCAATGTTTCCTCTCTAGTTGCACTCACAAGTCTCCCCCCTTGACTGTGTATTTCTTTACCTGATGAAATGGCATAGCCTTTTCATTCACTTATTTATCCCAAGAACTTAGTGTAACTTCATGCTTCGTTGACCCAGCCCTAGTTTTAGTGTGCCAGTTCCTATACAGCTTCTATCTTGTGCCCCCAACTGTGTGCCAAGTTTTTTGAGCACTACCATTCAGTTTCTTCAGCTATAAAATAGAGATGAGAGGCCAGGCATGGTAATGTGTAAACGTAACACTCTGGGAGGCTGAGTGGAGAGAATTCCTTGAGCTCAGGAGTTCAAGATCAGACTGAGCAAGAGCAAGATACCATCTCTACAAAAAAAAAAAAAATAATAACCTAGCTGGGCATTGTGGTGGCAGGTGCTTATAGTCCCAGCTATTAGGGAGGCTGAGGTAGGGGTGTCACTTGAGCCCAGGAGTTTGAGGCTATTGTGAGCTGGGCTAAAGGCACAGCACTTTAGCCTGGGGCAACAGAGTGAAACTCTGCCCTAAAACAAATGAAATAATGAAAGTACATAAAATTATTCATAAAATTATTGTGAAGTTTAGGTAAGGCGAGTGCTTATCCATTTAGAATAATTTCTAACACGTAGGTGGCCTCAAGCCTTTTTTACCCTTACTGCAGGTTTTCAGTGTTATCTGTTCCATGAACCCAACTCAACTAAACAAGGCCTTCTCCTTCATCCAAATACTTACTGCAATTCTACACAGGAGCATGGAATCTATTACTTAATTGTTAATTAATATTCCACGTTCAAGTCTTATTTTAAGTCAATCACATGCCCTTTGAAGACAGCCAATCTTGTTCTTACTTGATGCTTGCTTTCTACAGTAACTCAGGCAAACAGTGCCTTTAGCAACTTGTAAAACTATTTCTACTACTAATAATGCTTATTATTAAAGCAAAATAACTAGAATTTATTAAGCATTTACTATTGC
>NW_003852473.1:4830975-4837502 GCF_000181295.1 Otolemur garnettii
TGGAGAAAGACTATGATTCATAATAAAGACTGTCTCCCTGTGAAGGCTCCACAGAACTTTTTCTTTTCAGTTAAAACAATATAAATGGACTGAAGCCCTTCAATACCATACAAATGCTCGTCTATGTTGGAGTTTCAAAAAATTGTAATTTATTTTTATTACATTTGTATAATAATTGCTTTATTAATGTGAATCTCTTTCAGGTTTTATTTTCCAGATTTTTAATAATAATATTTCATTAATTAAAATAATCAGTTTCATAGAATATTAGGTACAGATGAGAGTTTAGACACATAGTTCAATGTTGTTATTTTGTCAATGTGGAAATCAGGGCTCTTTAAAAATATATCATGAAATGCCTCAATTGTCAGGAAGTTACAGTTCCATTTTGTCAGTGAGCCAGGTTTCTGGGTTTTGTTTTTCCAATTTCACCTACACTATTGTCATCTTCAGCGTGGTAGAAGTTATATCCGATCCCTTCCACCTGGAAGTGCAAAAATGTGTCCAGTGACTAAAGAATCAGCCCCAATGGAGCACGTCATACATTCAGTCTCAGTCTCTTGGTCACTTTAGTCCCACAGTCATGCCCAGTTTTAAATGAGGACATGAAATAATTCTAGGTGAGCAACCATGTCCCTAGAGATAAATTGGGCACTATGGAAACATAGGAGCTGGGCTTTGATGAAAGCCTGGAACGTCCACCATGCCACAGGAAAACGTAAGACTAACAGGGTGCAAACCATTATTTGCTCCCCTTTGTGTTGACTGAATTTATAATGCTAATGTTTGTAGTCTGTATTGATTCAATACAATCACTATCTTACTTATATCTTGTGTAGTTGTTGTGTTGGTGCTGTTTGTTTTCTACCAAAATTTTTGAGGATAAAAACATTGTCTGTCAAAACTGTTGTACATCTTAAGAAGAGTTGATGTTGTAAAGAGTTACACTGTGGGTGATTTATTCTCTTTTATGTAATAATAGACATATGCAAATAAAGAAACATGCTTAATGTCTACTCAGTGATTTGTTTTAGAGATGAAGAAAGTAACAAAGGCATTCAAAAAATTGTACCTGTCAGCAGTGTCTAAGGGCGTATACATGTCCATGGTTGCATACATCATCTCACTGGTATGCATAATGAAGTGAATAATGAAGTGAATGAATGAAGTGAATAATGAAGTGAATAATGAAGTGAATTGTTCACACCTGGAGCGAGATCCTTGTGAAACAAAATCCGAAGTCTGCCTATTTATATGCTTCTCTTTTCTGCCTGTGATCATTTATATTGCCTTAGTTTCATGATTAAATCTAATCAGAGTTAAAGTTAGGAAGCTAAAAATTAGATGATTATTTTCATTCTGCTTCTATCACTGTAACTGACTTATATAATTGACCTACAGCTTTTAGCACTATAGCTAGAAACACTTAACACAATGACAGAGGATACTGTGGTTACATCCACTTGGCCTCCTCCTTCACATGTATTCATTTGTCGGATAAAACATTTTTGTATATAACTCATAGGGGTATCTCCAAACTTTGTTTTGACCCATAAGCCTCACTTTAAGTCCCCAAATGCACTTATCGAAAATGACAGACTTTATTTGTTGCAGTATCCAATATCCACATGTCATATGAGTAAAATGGGAATGTAGACCAAATGTTCATGGTGCTCCAGGAATCACATGTAACTCCAGGCTTGTGTATGACTTAAAATGAAAGTATATCACCCAAATATAAACAATACCAACAGCACTGTTGAGTGATTGTATATTGCCCACTTTCCTTCTAAGTTTTATAAATTAGGAGAGCTGGGTTGATGAGTCCTAATTGAATACCTAGCCAATGAACATTCTTCCTAATGATGCATCCACATACAATTGACTTTTCCACCAAAAGATACTAAATTTCCATTGTTAGTTCTGAAATCTGAGTAACTTGAATTTGAATCCTGCTGTAGTTATTCAATAGAAAGGTAAGTTTCTTTGTTCAGTTACACATATTCTCTGGTTCTCAAATTTCTGTTCTGGGTAACCATAAAAATAATACTTAACAAAGAATTTTATGAGTGGAAAAACCCTGTTTTAAGAAAATAAAATATACAAATGGTGGCTAATGCAGTTAAAAATACATAATGTTTGCTCAACAAACAGTATTCCCTCCTGTTCCCCTCTTTTCCTAGGCAAATATGAGTCTATTTTTCCCCCACATTCTCTGCAGTGTCTAGTTAAATGTCTTGTATAATGGAAAGATGTTTATTGATGTCTTGACCCTGAAATAGAAGATGAAAGAAAAGAGGAGGATAATTCAAGAGAAAACATTTCCTTTGGTCTATATTATCTGATGCTACAGGTGAAATTTCTATTTTTCTTTTATTTTATGACCTGTAATATCAAGTAATGACCCTAAATCCTCTAATTTGTTTTGTGTGCAAAGACTCAGTCTAAGATGAATATTTGTGTTTTTCCTCTGGCAGTTGTTCAGCTGGCTGGATGTGCTATTAGAGCAGCACAACTGATTCAGCAATTTCATTCGGGTGCAGTTTTGCCTAATTTTGCCGACCTCCTATAATAACTGAAAAAATAAGCAGGAAATGCAACAGTTACACCAGTTATAAAGTCATTAGGATTAGGCGCCATAGTGACTAAAAGCGGTTTTCTTAATTGTAATTTCTCCCATGTTCATTACACTTGAGCCTTAAATTATAACTGACTACTTTTCCTTGAGTTCTTTGTGGCAAGCCTCATGCAGGCCTTTACATATATATAAAAGAGAAAACAGATGTGAAATCTCCTCCTTAGCTAAAATATAAATAAGGGTGACACGTGACCAGCACAATAATGTAAGCTATATTCACATAAGTTGAATATTTTCATGGTCTATTTTTTTATGTTTTGTAGATTTTAATTTCTAGCTTGAAAGACATTTTTCCCCAGTGAATGAGTTCCTCTTAGAGCTCACAGGTAACAGTGTCTGATAGACTTATGATATTAAATACTATAATCACGTATCTTATCAATTAAGATTGTAAATATGCTCACATCTCTTTTATATTTCTAATTGCTTAAGAATGCACAGGCATCAGTTGAACAAAGTCTTGTTTCTCTCTATTGATCTGCTCCTTCCTCTCTATAGTGCTGTTTAAGAACAAGAACACAGAACTTAAGAAATCCAAAGGTGAAGGGGGGGCTCACTTCTGTGACTATGGAAAGTTGGGACTGGATAATCCCACGGAGATTCTTATAATCTGCAATGAGCCCTTGATGGTTAATGTCAATACCTAGATTTAAGAGTTCTTTACATTTGGGATTCAATCTGTAGTTCTCTTAGTTCAATCTGTAGTTTGTAATTAGCTTCCCAAAGCAAAACACAGTACCAGGTAGACTGAGCCCTAATGCAACTATCAGTCCCAGACTCATGATGAGGCAGAGGTAAGCTTCTTAGAGTCAAACATTAGGATAAAGCATTAGCCTGATCCATTAGATTAGACTATCCTTTCTCCATGGGATTACTTAAAGGTTCTGTTCTGTTTGTGCTAGTGACCAGGAGCAACTGGGGAGAAGGGTGGGAGTTCTCACCTTTGAAACTCAGGAACCAAGGATTAGACAATTGATGTAAACTGATCCAATTCCTCTAGATTTGCATCCCAAAGTTATCATAGTGACAGCATCTTTTGAGTCAGAATAAGAGTAGCTGTACATTTTACCCCTTCTAATAGGGACATTTTGTCTTAATTGATTTGAATTTCATTTAGAAAATATTTTAAAATAAGTAGTAAGTCTTGGAAAAAATTATGAATTCCCCAGATTTTAAAATAATCAAGAATCTAATGATTTCCAAACAATTAAACAATTGAATTATAAACTACATATCTGTTATTTCTCTTTAAAACACAAAAATGAAAATCTATTTCAGGCTTGGTGCCTGTGGCTCAAGCAGGTAAGGCGCTGGCCACATACACCTGAGCTGGTGGGTTTGAATCCAACCCAGGCCTGTGCCAAACAACAATGACAGCAGCAACCAAAATATAGCTGGGTATTGTTGTGGGTAACTATAGTCTCAGCTACTTGAGATGCAGAGGCAGGAGAATTGCTTGAGCCTAGGAGTTGGAGGTTGCTGTGAGCTGTGATACCACAGCACTCTACCCAGGGCAACAGCTTGAGGCTCTGTCTCAAGAAAAAAAAAAAAAGAAAATCTATTTCATGTTAACATTAATAATATCCATTCTTGTCTTAATTATTTAACTAACTCAGAAAACCGTATTGAATCCCACTATGCAAATGAAAGCACTAACACAAACGTTGTTTAGGATTCCACAATGTACTCAAAGATGACTTGTCAAATCAAAGGGAGGTACTATGCATAATTCAAATGTAAGTGACCATTGCAATAAAGAAACCCAAATAGTGGTCATTTTCTACTCATCTTTATAAAGCCCTGCTTATGCTGTCTGCTCTTGGCTGGCATCTGGGAACTTGAATTTTGGTTATTCCCAGAGCACTATAGTAGCTCACTGTGCCTAGACTATTTGTAAAAACAGTATGATCAATTCTGGTCACCTGCTTTTCTTCTGAGAATCTGGAATTTTGCCACATTCTAGAGCCAAAAATTTTTATGTGGCTAGTCCCCAGTAAAAACCCTGGGCAATCAGCCTGTACTGAGCTTCCTTGGTGAGCAATATTTCACACATTTTGTCACATTAATTGCTGGAGGAATTAAGTATATCTCATGTGACTCTACAAGGAAAGAACTTTTTGAACCTGAGACTGATCTCATTTGGAATTTAACCTATGCACATTTTCTCTTTGCTGATTTAGCTTTGTATCTTTTTGGTGTAATAAATAATAGCCATGAATACAACTAAATGCTGAGTCCTGTGAGTTCTTCTAGAAAATCACCGAACTTGAGGATAGTTTGGACAACCCACTTTATCCTTCAGCACATCTTCTATCCTTTGAAATAAATTTGTAGATTTAAATTAAACATCCCATTAAGAAAAGTCTCTAAGTCATCATCATGTAAGTTGCTGAAACATGTACTATCTTGTCCAGAACAATATTTCACATGTCATTATGATTTATGTCACTAATCCTAGTATGCTTTTTCTACCATATTTCTCTTTCAAAACTCAATCAATCTTTTCTTCATTGAAGTTCAACTATATGTAAATTAACAGCTAGATTCTTGAAGAGCTACAAGTTGAACAACAAAACTTCAAGATATTTGTGAGTTATTTGAAAAAGTGAAGAGTATAATACACTAAGTAATATAAGCCTCATACAAATTGTTTTTGGTGAACCCAATCTAGTTCCAATGAATTACTCCTTTGTTTCTCCCAGCTCTGAATATTATAGAACTTGGCATATAGTTTGAATATCTCCAGCTTTTCTACATCTCAATATACTCCATATAATATTTTAAGTAATGATTCACAATTTCATTTAAAAGGTTTTATAACTTCAATTCATCTAGAAAGTTGGTTTCTTTTAAAATTCTAAATTGATAAAATTCACTGATGCCAAAACATAAAAAGGTTTGTTAGACTTGGTATCAGAAATTCCAATGCTATTAATTTACCTTTTGAAAATGATATATGTTGACAGTGATTTACCAACAAGAATAATTATCAATTATGTTATATTCTTCAAGGTACAAATTCTGTTATTATTTTAAAAGACTAAGATAACAGTGTCCTAGAGAAGATAAAAGTTTCTTCATTATCTGTCAAGAGCAGCCCTGATGGCTCTAGGTGCCAGTAATTCAGACTAATTTCACCTTAGAATTATTAAAATATGCTTCTGAATTCCTGGTCTGGGGTGGATGTTCCCACTCAAGCTGGCAAGTCTGACTTCTGTTGTGCTAGACAATAGAGCATTATTCAGCCAACATACTATTTTTATCAGACAGAGCACAGTATGTGAACAATACAGTCAGGATAAAGAAGGAAAGAGATGCCATGGTCACCAAATTAAACAGAGAGAGCCTCTATTTTTTTCACTTTCATGTGCTAATTAGCAAAACTGAGAGATGCACCTGAGGGCAAATAATATTTAATAAAAGAACGTTTGGGTCATAAAGTCTGAATCAAAGCTCTGACTTCCTCTGGCTCCCTCAACTTTTTCTGCAAGTATCTGATCAAAACTGAAATGGTCAGAATTGAACGAATGATTATCAATGTACCTTATCTGTAAAAACAGTATAATAATAGTACCTTTCCTCATAACTTTTCCTTAAATAATAAACATAAAGTAATTTGAACCATCCCTGGTACATTTCAAGAATTTAATAAATATAGGTTATTAGACACCATAGAAAATAAGAAATAAACACAAATGTTTTTCCAAAAGAGCAGGGGAGACTGAAAGAACCAGGTAAAAATACAATAAAACATAAAAGTTGGCAGAAAACAAAGAGAAAAATAAGTCAATAGGACTCAGTAGCTCTGAAAAGGAATTTTTTTTAAAAAAGAGGATAACATGGCTCGGCGCCTATAGCTCAACCGGCTAAGGCGCCAGCCACGTACAAC
>NW_003852473.1:4837676-4843091 GCF_000181295.1 Otolemur garnettii
AAAAAAAAAAAAAAAAGAGGATAACATCATAAGTAACAACTACACAAAAGAAGACACAAATGGCAGAGAAATAAAGAACCAGCTTGGGGAAATCACCGAAATATCAAGAGACAAAGTACAACTGTAAAATTAGTTAGACAATAATAAGAATGAGAATTGAGTAAATAAATTTTAATACATGCAAAATGTTTTTCTGAAAAAGAAAATGGAAATATAAAACGTACATACAAAATATGTAATAAAAGAAACTATCCTGGAATAAAAACTTTAATTTGATGGGCAAAGAGATATACTGAATTCTAAGAAAACTTGATGCAAAATAATAAAATATAAGATGTAGCTTAGTGAAATTCAGCTTAAATTTACCATAAAGCATACTGTGTGTAATGCAGAAAGAAATAGAAAAAAACAAGAAATTGTCAGATCTTATCCCACAAGGAAGAGAAAAAAAACCCCAAAGCATACAATTATTGGGCCATTCCTAAAACATTTTAAGGGAAAGACAATATAGCTCAAGAAATATACATCTTTTCAAGTTCCTTTGATTAAAAAGCATCAAACATCTTTAAGATTGCCACAGTTTGGGTAATAGAGAACTTAAGAGCCCATCAAAGTAAATGAAAGTGACAATGCTCTGGTCGCCCTTCAAAGTGGCTAGAAATACCTGACCCACGTGACCGCAAAACCCAGGAGAAGGCCCTGTGTTCAGGACGGTGGTGGTACAGGAGACTGAGCTGAGCAGATAAAAAAAGTTCAGTATGGGAAGGGGAAACCAGAAGAAACACCGAGATGTTGGGCTGAAATTGGAAATATTTGTGTGTTTTCTTTTTGATTAATTATACTGTCTGAATTTTCTATGTTAAATAGTACATATTATATTATAGCCACCCATATCTCCATCTATATCTCATTTGTTTAATCTAAAGGAAACTCCAATTTGAACAATAAAAACAGATTTATGTTGAGTTTTACTAATTTCTTTTCAATATTTAACTTCTAAGGCCAGGCACAGTACCGCATGCCTATAATCTTGACACTCTGGGAGGCTAAGGCAGCTGGACCTGAGCTCAGGAGTCCAAGACCAGCCTGAGCAAGAGTGACATCCTGTCTCTAAAACTAGCCAGGCCTTGTGGCTGGCACCTTTAGTCCCAGCTACTCAGGAGGCTGAGGTTCCTGAGAAGGATCCCTTGAGCTGAGGAGTTTGAGGCTGCTGTGACCTACGATGACATCACAACACTCTAACCAGATCTACCAAGGGAACTTTGTCTCAAAAAATTTTTTAAAAATTAACTTCCTATGTGAGGTGTGTTTCTTGCAGACAGCAAATAGATGGCTTGTGTTTTTTAATCCAATCAGCCAATCTATGCCTCTTCAGTGGGAAATTCATGCCATTTGACATTTATTGAGATAATTGATAAGTGTGGTAGTTTTCTATTCAGCTTATTTTCTGAAAGACCATTGATTAGTTTTGCATCATTGTGGATACTAGGTTATGTCCTTTAATTTCTGGGTGTTTACTTTACTGAAGGTGCATTGTGATGGTTGGTGTGTAGAACAGGTTGAAATATTTCCTATAAAGTTGGTCTTGTTGTGGCAAATTTCCTCAATGTTTGCATATCAATAAAAGATTTGATTTCTCCATCAATTTTAAAGTTTAACTTTGTGGGATATAAAATTCTGGGCTGGAAATTTTTCTGTTTAAATAGATTAAAGGTATATGACCATTGTTTTCTGGCTTGAAAACTTTCATTAGAGAAGTCTGCAGTCACCCTGATAGATTTGGCCCTGTAGGTCAGTTGGTGCTTACTCCTGCCAGCTTGCAAAATCTTTTCTTTTGTCTTGACTTTAGATAGTTTCATCTCTATGTGTCTTGGAGAGGCTATATTTGAGTTGAGGTGGCCAGGGGATCGATATCCCTCTGAAAGGAGTATGTCAAAATCTTTGGTGATATTTGGGAAGTTTTCATTTATACTATTCTCTAGTATGGCTTCCATTCCCCTGGGGCATTCTTCTTCCCCCTCAGGGATACCTTTAACTCGTATGTTTGAATGCTTCATAGAGTCCCATAATTCTATCAGTGAATGTTCTGCTTTCTCTCTCTTCTTTTCTGCCTCTTTAACTATCTGAGTTATCTCCAAAGCTTTATCCTCAACCTCTGAGATTCTTTCTTCTGCATGATCTAATTGGTTGTTGATACTTTCTATTGCATCCTTAAGTTCCCTAATTGATTACTTCAGTTCCTTCAGCTCTGCTATATCCTTTCTATATTCTTCATATCATTTATCTCTTATTTGATTCTGTTTTTGGATTTCCTTTTGGTTATTTTCCACCTTATCAGCAGTTTCCTTCATTGTTTTCATCATCTGTATTCTAAATTCCCTTTCTGTCATTTCTAACACTTCTTTATAGGAGCAATCCTCTGCTATAGCTACCTCATCATCCCTAGAAGGGGTTACTCTGGACTGGTATTTCATGTTGCCAGGATTTTTCTGCTGATTCTTCTTCATGAGTGCTTTCTTATATCTTTTTCCTTAGCCTAATTCTCCTTTCACTTCTTGCTCTTTATGTAACTGTGTCTCTGGACTAGGGTTTTTATGAATCCTTTTGATACAGGACCAGAAGGATGAGAAGATTGAAGAGAAAGAAGGGAAAAAAGATTTTAAAAAGAAAGAAAAAGAGAAAGAAGAGGGGGTGAGTAAAATGAAATATTGACAAAAAGAAGAAAGGCACCAAAAGAAGCAAACAGGAGTAATATAGGTGTATGGTAGGGTACTATGACCCAATCTTAAAACCCTCCTACCTCTGGGGGTGCTGGGATGGGTGGTTCCCTTGAGGCAAACAGCTCTTTCCCAGCTGGATCAGACATAATATCCCACCTCCACCAGGTATAGAAGAAATACAAAAGTACTATAAATCAAACCAAAAAAAAAAAAAAAAAAAAAAAAAAAAAAAAAAACAAGCAAAAACTTTTACAGGATAAAATTGGGGGTGAAAGCAAATAATAGGGGCAGAAACACTGACAAAAATGAAATTCTAATTTTAACAACTAGAAGAAGGCAAAAATGTAAGATTGTATTTAAACTAGAATAGTGGAAAAAAGGAATAAAAAAGAGCAAAAAGGGAAAAAATGTTAAGGAAAAATGTTGAAATTAAGACAAAAAAACAAAACAAAACAACCAAGCGATATATATATCCTGCTGAATGTTGTCTGGGCAACAGGTGATCTTCTCAGGTATGAGATGGTGATCACAATATTAATACATCTGTTCAAAATGGAGACTGGAGGCCTCTGCTGATCTCTCAGACCCTGTAGGCTTGGGAGTCTAAATGTCTCCTCAGCCCACTTAAAAGACACTCCAAACTATGAACCTTGGCCAAACAGAAGCTTTCCAAGGAAAGCACTTATCACTGGGATCTCTCTTGGCGTGGCTGCCCACTTATTCAGTGCACCAAATCCAGACTCCTCTATGCCCTTGAGGGCCAAGGCTATTAATCTGCCAAACACTTGGATCTCCACGCTTCCCCAGCATCACAGTCCCTGACTTTGGGCAGCTCAGTCACTAAATTACTTGGCCAAGGTCTCCCTGCTGATCCCCACACTGTAATATGCAGGTGCAGCCCACAACTAAACAATATTAGCTCCCCTCCAGCTCAGCGGCTCAGTCCAGGGTCCTAAACAATGCCCAAAGTCATCTTCATCCACTCCCAAGATCTCCCAAGGCAGTTCAATGGAGTGCCCAAGTCCAAAACAACCAAAACAGCCCACAGGTAAGGCTTTTCTTGCTTGCAGTCTCGCTGTTGCTATGATTACAACTGCAAGCAGCCTCCAGTTGAACAAATGCACCCAGCACTTGCCAGTTTTCCACCACTTCTCTCCTCCTTGTGGGGTCCAGAAGTCTCTTGCTGACTTCCTGTGTCACCAAAGGGAAGCCTCTGAGCAAAACACACTGGCCAAAGATGCCTGGAGTTTTATCTCCCCACTCTCACTGCACCTATCTGCTCAGAAGCTGTTACTTGGCTGCCATCTTGGAAGTCAGCTGAAAAAAAAAAAAAAAAACTTCTGCTTTTCAATGTACATGTAACTTTTCTTGAGATATAAGAGGTAAACAAAAAGAGATGCAAATAATTATACTTTTGATGACCATATGTTGGGAGTCATCATATGGGGGATGATGATGATGTTGGGGGACCCATGTTGTGGGTATGAATTGATCAGGAAAGAAATCCTTCAGTAGCTCAAAAAGTGGAATGGTTTCAGGGAATACTGTTGACTCTGCTTAATAGCAAAGCTTGTTCAGAAAAGGGAACTTCAAATTGGAAGTCACATTTCTCATGTAAAAGGGCAGAATATAACCAGCTCTTTGTTTCATGTAGCAAATCTTATAACTTGGGAGGGGATGCACAACTGCAAGGCCACAGAGGCCACCTGAAAACTGAGCAAACATGCTCCATTCTTAGAGTTTCCAGGAGCTTAAATAATAAATAATAAGACAGAGATATAAAATAGTGTATGATTCATATAATCATACAAATAAGGCAAAGTGAAATGGAATTTTTTCATCTACTAGAAAGTGTGTATTAAAGATAAGATTAAATATTGAAATGTTAGCCTTTTGAGTGTCAGATCTGGGCCACGTGGCTGTGCTGTCCAGAAAAGAGCCTTTGCAGATGGCAAAAAAATCAGAGATGTAAATTGCTGCCGTGAGCCCAGATTCTCAGTCAAAAATGTGCATAATTGGAAGATTCTAACCTTTGGAGAAATTGATCAATGTTAGGGCAAAGTAATTAAAGGAAACTTCAAGCAAAAACATTACATGAGATTAATAGTCTGAAAATAAAAATGAGTGCCTTAAAATGAGCAGAGCTGATCTGCTGAAACCACAACTATGAAGTTCACTTAGCAGAAGACTATCTGACCTGAAAGGAGAATCCGTGTCAGGGCAAAACAGAGTCACTGGTTAATTCCTTTCTGTAATTCTTGGTTGAGGTAAAAACTAAAAAAGCTGGTAGCAGAATCCAAAGAACAAGATCTGCAGGGGATACACATCTATGCTAAACTTAAATGTTAGGAAATGTGGGTTCATTCAAATGTTATTTTTCAAAACTCTATTTTTATTTTTGTAATTCCTTAAATTAAGCCTCTTTCAAATATTAAAGTTTGTGGAAAGATCTAAAGTAAAGAAAGCCTGTCTCCAGAGTATGGTTCATTTTTATTTCAAAATATTAAGTGGTTGGAGGCATAAATGATAATAATTGAAATCTCACTGATACCGGATTTCTAACACTGGATTTCCAGGCTCTTGGTCTCGACAATTCGATGAATGAATTGACGGACCATAGAATGAACAGTGAGGTTTTATTTACAGCTCAAAGAACCAAACCTCCTTGCAGGGCAGGATGCAAGTGTTACAACTC
>NW_003852473.1:4843343-4981266 GCF_000181295.1 Otolemur garnettii
AGGGCAAGATCAGCAAAGGGCCAAGCCTCTTTGTAGGGCAGGATCATCAGCGGAAGTGTTACAGCTACAGCTCTTACAAAGGACCAAGCCTCTTTGCAGGGCAGGATCAGCAAAGGGCCAAGCCTCTTCGTAGGGCAGGATCAGCAGTGGAAGTGTTACAGCTACAGCTTTTACAAAGGACCAAGCCTCTTTGCAGGGCAAGATCAGCAAAGGGCCAAGCCTCTTTGTAGGGCAGGATCAGCAGCGGAAGTGTTACAGCTACAGCTCTTACAAAGGACCAAGCCTCTTTGCAAGGCAAGATCAGCAAAGGACCAAGCCTCTTTGCAGAGCAGGATCAGCAGTAGAAGTGTTACAACCCCTACAAAGAGGACCAATCAGGAGCAGGATTGAAAATGGACCAATCAGGGATGGGCACCAGTTTTCCCTTGATTGGCAGGTCCTCTAGTGATGCTCTACTGGAGCCTCTGGGGGAAAAAAGTTCCCCCCTGGAACCAGCTTGCTCCAGCCTGCCGGTTTCTTTGCCGACTGCTGTCACCAAGGCGAGGTGGCAGGTCCCCTCCCCAGGCCCTGCTTAGCTGAGCTGGCTGGGGTGCCACTTTTCCGGTATCATCACCATGTTGAGTGTTGCCCTTAACAAATATGAAGTGACCATCCCATCTTTCCTTATTTTTGTTGGTTTAAAGCCTATGGCATCTGTGAATAAAAATGCAACACAGGCTTTTTCTGATTTCCATTTGCCTGAATTATAGATGACTATCCCTTCAACCTGAGTCTGCTTATCTTTTAAGGTAAAGTGAGATTCTTGAATTTAGCAGATATCTAGTCTGAGCTTTTATAACCAGTCAGCCAACCTGTGCCTCTTTGGAGGGCAATTAAAGCCATTCACATTAATTGAGAATATTTATAAGCCTGGTAGTATTTTGGGTTTTGAGTTTTTCAAAAGTCCAGTGGACATTTTTTTATCCTTTTGCCACTGTGGAATTTGAAATTTGATCAAAAGTTTCTGAGTGAGTTTACTTTGGTGGTGGAGGGTAGGTCTGAGAATATCCTGGAGAGCTGGCAAATTTCTTCAACGTGTGCATGTCATTAAAGTATTTAATTTCTCCATCATAAATGAAACTCAGTTTAGCTGGATACAGGATCCTGGTTTGAAAGTGATTTTGTTGAAGAGATTAAAGGTCAATGACCACCCTCTTCTAACTTGAAATTTTTCAGCATAGAAATCTGCAGTCATTATAATATTCTTCTCCTTGTAGGTTAGGATTTTCTTATATGTGACTGCTTGCAGAATTTTCTTCTTTGTATTACTTTTGGTGACACTAATTATAATGTGTCTAGGAGATGTTTTATTTGGGTTGAGTCATGCTGGGATTCTGAAACTGTCTGCTATCTGAATTTCAGAATCTCTTGGCATGTCTGGTAAGTTCTCCTTGATTATTTCATGAAGTGGGGCATCTATATCCTTTGAAGCAAATTTGTGGCCTTCAGGAATTTCTATAAGGCAAGTATCAGATCTCTTTGAATTATCCCAGAGCTCTCTGAGAGTATGGTCCATTTTTGCTCTCCACTTCTCTTCCTCTTTAAGTGTTTGGGAGCATTCAAAAGCTTTGTCTTCAATGTCAGAGATCCTTTCTCCTGCTTGCTCCATTCTGTTACTGGGGGATTCTACTACATTTCTCAGATCTTTGAGGGCTGCAAGTTCTTGCATCAATGTGTCAAAATCTTTGGTGATTTTTTCTTTGAATTTGTTGAATTCTTGAGACATCTTTTGAATTACTCCTTGAAATTCTAATTGCATCTTTACCTCCATTCGGTTGATCTTATTTTCTATCCAAATTCTGAACTCGATTTCTGACATCTCATCCATTTGTATTTCAATGCGACCTTGTGATGTGTCTGTCATGTCATTTCTGGGGAAGTTGATCTACTCTGATTATTCATGCTGCCAGAATTTTTCTGCTGATTTCACCTCATGATTGTTTTTCACCGGTTGGCTAGATGGGCAGGTAAGGTGAAATTTGTTTGGGAGTTCCTGGAGTTGTGGTTAACCAGCCCTTTGTCAAGGATCTGGGACTGGTGACTGGAGCTTTTTCCCCTATAGCTTTGCAAAGGACTTGTACAGTAGTAAAGTCTGAGGCTGAGGAGACCTGCTTGGTGTGGTGGGGTTAGGTGGCTCTGTCTTGTATTCAGCTGGTCCTTGTCTGATCCTAGCAGATCAGTGACTCTGGTTTGAAGTGTCAGATAAAGTTTGCTTTCTTGGAGTTGCAGCTTGCCTCAGCAGAGTTGATCTGCAGTTATCACTCTTCTCTCTTGGCTCAGTTCCCAGTCTTCAGCTTAATTGGGTGCTTTCTGGTCATTATCCTTCCCTCTAGTCAGGAGCTTCTGTCAAAAGCTTGCTCCAATCAGCCATCTTGCCCCTCCTCATTGTCTGGCTTTCTTTTGAAAAAGTTCTGCTTTTATCTTTTGCCCATTTTTTAATGGGATTATTTGTTTTGTTCTTGATGTTTTGCTTGAGGTCTTGTACAGTCTGGAAATGAGTCCTTTGTCAGAAATATGGTTTGCCAATATCTTGTCCTATTCCAAAGCTTGCCTGTTTATTCTCTTAATTATTTTATTTTCCATACAGAAGTTGTTTAAATGCCATTTATTCAGTTTTATTGCTGATGTATTTGTATTTTGGGTCTTAGTGATAAATGCCTTTGCCTATGTCTAAAATAGTTTTCTTCTAGAATTTTTATTGTTTCATGCATTACATTTAAGTTTTAATTTATCTTAGTTAATTTTATATAATTTAATTAGGAGATATGGGTCCTATTTCATTCTTCTGCATTTGGCTATCCAGTATTCCCAGCAGTTTTTATTAAATCGGTTATTTATTCCCTAGTGTACATTTCTGTATGTTTCGTCAAAGATCAGTTGGCCATAGCCATATGGTTTCCTTTCTGGATTTTCTGTTGTGTTTCATTGCCCTGTATGTCTACTTTTATACCACTGTCGTGCTGTTTTAGTTATGATAGCCTTTCAGTATTCTTTTAATTCCGGTACTATTCTGCCTTCAGTTTTGTTCTTTTTGCTTAAGATTGCTTTGGCTATTCGGGCTTTTCTTGGTTCCCAGTGAACCTTAATACATTTCTCAGTTATTCCCTCAGCCCCAAATGGCAGTCCAGTCACTTTCTTGTTCATTCACTCACGAGGCTTTGACTAAAAGAGTATGTTGGGCTCTGCTCTCAAATACCATACCAAAATCCTCATCTTTCCTCAAAAACTTAGAGAATTTTTCTTTTAGATTTTGCTTAAGACAAAATATAAGCTAAGAGTTGTTTTATAACTGGAAATTGTTCCAAACCTAAAAATTTGGCCTTGCCAAGACTATGCTCTTCACCATTGTGTACAACATCAGCTTTGAAATTCTAGCTATCTTTCTACTGAGCTTTTTGATGTTCACCTTTATAAAATTTCAGAAAAGCCTTGCTTTATTTTCTCACTAGCTGTCTTTCATAAATAAAGCATGAAACAGTGAAAACAATACATGATTTCAGAGCAAGTGAATAGAAATTCTTTCTCCTTTTTTCTTCAAGGAGAGAAGAAAAATCAGTCTCTCTTTTATATCTCTACACACAGTTGACATTTACTTATATTTATATTAATAAATACATTATATCTTTTGAATTTGTGCTTTCTTTTTAAATAATATGTTCACTTTTTAAAGTGTATGCTAATTTATAACACTTTCTTAGATTTAAGAATTCTCAGTTTAAGCAAATTAGAAATACAAATGTACATCCAACAAATTTTTCAAAAAGATTAGTAGATGCATTGAAGAATAAAATATTAGCAGTTGGTTCATTTAACAAGCTTTTCTGAAACTCCAGTGATTTATTACTTTAGTCTGTAATTGAGATTAGTACTACGGATTTGAGCTAAAATAATGAAGATATCCCTTGATCTATACCATCAGTTCTATACCTGATGCCAATAATAACAAAACTTTTAAAAATATCAGCCTTTCTTTAAAGACATTGTTATAGGTTTCATTCATTTATTTTATCCTTATAAAATCTTCCTATTTTTTATCTAAGAATTTATGGATTTCTCCTTTCATAACAGATGGGCCTATTTTCAAGTCTACTTTTGCTTTCTTTGAGTCAGTAATACAATCATTATTATTCTCATCACTAAGATCTGGTTTATTATCTATTAAGAACAAATCTTCCTCACACTCAGTTGTTCAGTAGTAGATTTTTCTTATTTATGCTCTCAGTAGGCATATCCTCTTCACTTACTGAAAATGAAAATTCATTCTTTTCCATAAAAGAATTATCATCCATCAAATTAATCTACCTTGATTATCATTTCCCCCTTCATTACTGCAATCTGAAATTCATATCTGTCTGTTTCTTAATTAGCTGGTACATATCCCAAGGGTTCTTGGCATTTTCTGGTGCTTAGAACCATGTAGTACAAGACAGACATACTACCAAATGAACTGATATGTAAACAGACTTTATCCCTAAGAGCTCCTGACCTTGAAAAGGATAACAACTTTATTGGATATATCTCCTTTTATTTAAATGATACCCAATTCCTGCCAAAGAAACATCATTTATTCATGCTTTATCTATTCACCATAGCTTAACAAGACAATTTGCCCAACACATAAGAGATCTTATGAATGGTGTATTTTCTTCAACTGAAACCAAAGTAACATCAATATCTAAAATGAGAATGGGGAGGGGATGATAAGAGAATAAATTTTATGGATGTCCAATCCATCTGTTTGGAAAGCCAAGCATTCAACAAAGCAATTTCTTTAGCAACATCTCCCCCAATGGCATAGGCTGATGTGCTTGCAGGTTGATTTGTTGGAGGCTAAAATCAACTGAAAGATGTAGCTAAACACTTTACAAAAGATATGTGATAATGCAATAATGATTAAGTGAAGCCACTGCATTTACATTTTACTATAGCACGTTGCTTCCACATTCTCTGGACTATAGGAAGGCAAATATTTTTTTAAAGTTTTTATGATTCCAAAGCATATAACTTCAAAAGAGTGTAGAGGTCAATTCATTAGAAAAAAATTTTAAATGGAATTTTGACTACACAAAATCAGGAAAGTTACCAAACACACAGACACATGCACATTTCAGTCATGGAGAATAGTTTTTAATATGGAAGAATTACAGGGTTTACTGATAGTACGTTTAAAAGTATAAAGAAAATGTGGTTTTGTATACAAAATGTAGTTTTGTGGTAATGTAGTTTTGTCAACCAAAATCTGTTCCTTTTATAAAATAAACTTTTTATGATGTGTATATATACAAAAAATGTTGAATAAAATATGTGTAGGAGATACTATGCAGACAAAGGAGAAAAGTATTTAAGATATTATATAGGTTTTAGACAGGAGAAGAGAGTTAATGCTTTAATAAGAAATATCCTATATCATGATTACTGAGTTAACACAGACAATGATCCATACACAGTGGTCATCAATAGTTTTCAAGTTCTTTGTCAAAAATTCTGCAATAATCTGATTAATGAAGGTGCATTCTCCTACCTAACTTAATAACTAGTCTTCAAGATTCCAGATCAGGAATTGAAAAATGTACTTATCAAATTATCTCCTAAAATTCTTATGGATAATGTGTACAAATGTAGATGGAGTGAGAGTGCCATTAGGCAAATTTGTAATGGCCTAATATTTGTATTTAAGATGTGCTAAGAAAGACAGCTAACTAGAAAGTGACTTGAAATTGCACAGTCTAGAGTCTTCTCTCACTTCTGAATCTTTAATACATATTTGGATAATGATCTTGATGATGGATGTTTCAGGTTTTATATAGATGAGAAAGATATTTTGTATTCTGAATGATGATATTGGGTTCCAAATTGATGAAATATTATAATATTAAATACATAATAATACCACAGTCATTTTTATATTATAAAAATACAAAAAAGTTGAAAAGAACATAACCAGAAATTTATGAGAAGAAAAACAAAAATAATTTATTGGTTTCAGTTGATCACAAGTTCAAGTCAGGGTATGTTATTCACTTCTATGCAATGTAAACATCTGCAATGTTACAGAAAACACTAGGACTCAAAATTCTGTAGCAACACTGTCAGGTTTCAGGCACTAAAGAGGATGGCAAGCAATACAGAGCAATTAATTTATTCATTTCACAAAGATTTTGTGTACCATCTATTCTGTATCTACAACTATCTGGTGATTATCTGGTGATGAGAAAGATATGAGTGTCTGAATGTATATGGGAAAGGGACAAATATGAGATAATTGATTAAATTTACTATGAAAGCTTTAAAAATCAATTATAGTATTTTATAAAAGCATATTACAGAAAGCCCCAGATTAACTTAATCTGGATCACCTTACTTTTCTCTAATCTATTGAAGGATTCAAATGGGAATGCCTGTTGTCATTCTAGCTATACCTTCTTAAGAGATGGCTTTTCACAGGTAATTTGATGTGGATTGTAGCGTACATTCAAACTGTATATCTTGATTTCTGTATTGATTGACGCAACATAAATACCCGAAGAGTATTTCCTTGCTATTCTAATCAATTCTTACCCTATTTGGATTAGTGATTTTACAAAGCAATTAGTCTCTTCATTAGAGTTCAGAGAATTCTTACCAAATGCAAATGCTATGTCCCTAAAATTATCATAAACCTGCATTTATGAGTGCCTGTCAAGGTCTTTTCCATATTTTTCATGAAACTACTGAAGACAGAATACTTTAGAGCTATAATTGCTTGAAGAAATATTTTAGAAGAAGCATCAGAATAAAGAAATTAATTATGGATGGAACTTAAAATTGGCCATGGTAAAAGACATATTTGACAAGAAAATATTTTTTCATATTTTATTCAAAAGATGATAAAAATATTTCTATTGTCTCTTATTAATGCTATCTGAAAATCTTGTTTAAGAGAGAAAATCAAATTCTACCTTTATAGTAGTGTATTACTAAACCTAGTTGTAATAAAACCTTATAAATAAATCTATCTAACCTCAGTCAGCATTTGTGCACTTAGAATAAGATTTCCATAATTTTTTTGTAACTTTTTAGGACTTTTTAAGAATTTTATTTCATTCCCTAGCTTTTTATATCCATTTAGTTTTATCTATATCATTCCTTTCTATTTCAAGTTCTATTCAAAAATAATTTTTATATAACCTCTAAAGGAGACAAAATTACTTTTATTAATACTTTAACAAAGATCACACTTTATCTCTTTCTTGTACACTTTCTCACAAAAGAAATCTTCTTGTCTTTATACACTCTGTATATAGAATTATTTCTCTTATATTTAGTATTTTAATTATATATATTACCTACAATTTTAACTCTTACTAACCCAAGTTTTCATTTAAATACCAAGGAAGAAGGCAATTTTAGTTGCTATGTACCAGGTACACAGACTAGAACACAAGCTGGGGTTGTTAAGATGATACCTGGAGAATCTAACTCCTCCCAGCAAGGCCAGAAGGCAAAGATGAGGTAGAGAGGATGGGGTCATATTAGGCTTGGCCAATATGGCTGATACTCCCAGCACTGTGGACATGCTCATGCCCCCAGGCCTTCCCATATGCACTTTTCTAGACTTCAAAACCTAAGAATCAAAACCAAAGACATAAATTCACAGATAAATCAAGCAAATATCAAAAATGTCACAGAAGCAACAGTTTTATGAACTTGATACCTCTTTTAGGAATAAAATAAACATATCTTAGTGAGAGAGGATATCCGAGAAGGGTGAGGTCTAGGATAACAGGTATTTTCAAGAAGACCACAAGTATACAGCTGCAGGGTCCTCTCCATGGTGGCTCAGCTCTTGGGAATTTATAAACTTAACTTCCTGGAACTTGGAAATTTCCAAGTTCTGTGAAATCCTGTAGTTCTGTAGGGGCTGGAATAGCATCTCCCACTTGATTCAAACTGACCAATGAGAAGGATACCTGTGGGGTGGAACTTTATGACTGTCAATAAAAAGGGAAAGACCAAACCAGTCGGGGAGCACAGCCATTTGGAATTCTTCTATGCTGTCAGCTCCTGGAAAACCTTCCTTTTATAAACGTGGTGCTTGGGTGCTCTTTCTCTCCATTGGGCCTCATCTTCCTGAAACATTAGTAGTAGACCCAAGCAAAAGTGTCTGAAGTATTGAAGATATTTCTATTTTACATTATTAACAATTTTATAACTAGCCCTTTTTAAACCAAAGATTACTAAAGCCATGAAAATTTGAAAATCATTTGAGCTAGTAATTTCTTAATAGTAAGACTATTAAGTATAAGACTAAATAGTAAATATACACACTATTTAATAAGATATATAAATACTAAGTATATTTATACTAAATAGTATAAGCTCATTTATTTATAATTCAGTTTGGTACCATGTAGACAACATAGTAACACAAACATGTACATCTGTATATGTAAACATACAGAAAAACAAAGACTGTTTTAGACTTAAGACAGGTAATACTCACTGTTTCAAAGGACAGTTAGATTGAACTATGCCTCTGCAAATGGAACGAGTCAAAGTTTATCCTTCTCCTCTGTAAGGCCCTTACCAAGTTTTAGAAATGGGCTGGCAAATTTACATCTCAAAGCACAGAGAAAGAATGTATGCTTTTTAAAGAATGAGTTTGGATATGTCAGAGGAGATAGAGGAAGATTTAAAATGGATAACAGGGTAAGATAAAATCATAGGAATTCAGCACAGGATTTTGTAAGAATACCAATTTAGTTAGATAGGTAGGTAGCTTCTACTTTTAGTCTTCATTTTTCAGCTGAACTGCTGTCAAAGCAGAGCCCATTAAGAAATGGAGCAAAGAAAGTATTCTTTATGCCTGGATTCATCCTGGGTAGCTCTTAAAAGAAGGAAGCTTCCTTTTACGAATGGCTTACCTTTTATAAACACTTTTTCCAGCCTTTGGAGTGGGAGAGCAACTAAGGTAAGAATAGCAGATTTTTATTTTCTTATCAATTAGTTGCTTGAGCTTTTTGTTTACCATTCCTAAAAAGTATTTTAAAAGAGATAAAGTATGAGATACTTTTACAGCTTCTGTACATCAATAGGTGTCTCTAGGTGAGCCTGATTCAAGGTCCTCAACCTTAAAACACTTCACTGTAACATAAATTTAATTATCAGTGATAAGATGTCACCATGCTTTTCAGCATTTACTGCTTTTGTGTCCTAATAATTATAAATGTAAAGGTCAAAGACTCAGTTCTTTAGAAATTAAGACTCACATTTTTATATCGAATCCTGAGTTTGGCACTCAGGTCTTTTTGGTCAACTTAGCCCACGATAGTTCCTTGCTTAAGCACACAAGAAAAGAAACAAAGGAGATAGAACACAAAGTTACAAAAGTGAGAGTTTGCACCCACTGCTGTTATTTTCCAATTCTGTCTGATCCAGTCAGTTGTCTGAGTCCTCTACCTGGATCCATTCCAATTGTGGACCCAGAGCACTTTCTGCCATGACTTTCAAGCTCAGTCTGGATTCAACCTTTGCTGTGACAGACTTGGGTGGGTCAAAACACCAATCCACAGAGAAGTGAGACAACAATGGAAACAACAGCCAGTGCCTCACTCAGTCAGGTCTTGCTTTTGGGAGTCAATAGAAGGTCTACTTTGAATCTCACTTCTAGTATCCTCAGATTAAGAAAAAAAACTTCAGACAAATAAAAAACAGAACTTAATTTAGAAAAGAATGCTTCACAAACTGGGCAGCCCCAGAGGCAGAGTCTGTTCAGAGTGTCTCCATATTGATACGATTGGTTTCTTGGAGCCAAGGGCAAGAGCTCTGCTCAAAAACTTGTCGTAATTTCATTTAACACCTTGTAATATTCCACATTGCCTGCTATTACTGTGGCTACAATAGGCTTCAATATGGTTAGTTTTATCTTTTATGTTTTTCCCTTCATTTCTATTATCTCTGTTCCCTTAAGCTTTAGGTATAGCTCTAGACAATAGGATACAGCAATCTCATAAATTCTTTCTGACAATTTTAATTTTTACAAGAAATTATTATAATCTCTATATATGTTGTGATTTCTAGTTTGTATATATTTATTCCTATCATCAAGTTTCAGGCTTTCTGTTTGTTTAACATTTCCTGTTTGTTTTATGTTTCCTGTTTGCTTTCTTTTAGATTGGAGTTGTATTTGTTGCACTAGTTTGGAAGTTAAAAACAGTAAGCATACTCGTATTTCTTCAGCTTGGTTTCTTTCCCTTTCCTCAGAGTGGTTTTTTGTATGATTTATACTTTACTAAGACTATAGCCCTTTGAGATAACAAATTTTGAAGAGGAGCTCTTGTTTGTTCATTTTCTCATTTTCATAGCCCTGCATGTACATGAAAATAGCATTTCAAAGTCCCCAATTTTCTTTTCCTTTCTTTCTTTCTTTTTTCTTTTCTTTTCTTTTTTTTTTTTTTTGAGACAGTAGACTCAAGCTGTCCCCCTGGGTAGAGTGCTGGCATTACAGCTCACAGCACCCTCCAACTCCTGGGCTCAAGCGAGTCTCCTGCCTCAGCCTCCCACAGGCACCTACCACAACTCCCAGCTATATGTTTTGGTTGCAGCCATCATTTTTGTTTGGTGGGCCTGGGCTGACTTCGAACCCACCACCTTGGGTGTACGTGCGTGGCACCTTAGCTACTTGAGCCACAAGCGCTGAGCCAAAGTCCCCAATTTTCTGAAGCCTGTGGGCCCAAAGCCACATATGAAGATCCTCCACCTGTCTGTGGTCTCACTTCCTCCTCACTTTACAACTCCAAAAGATTCATTTCAAAACACTTAGTAGAAGGATTTTTTGTTTGGTTTTCTGTTTATTTTATTAATCCAGGCTTGTTGGTTATTTTCAGGATTTAACACTTGCTATTTTAGAAAGGGAAGTTACCTGAGGGAGTTTAAGATGGAAAAAGATTCCTAGTGATGAGTACCTTGACTTTGAAATGTTTTAGTACTCTGTTTAATTGGACTTATGTACATTCTAATGAGCTGTGTATGTATCAAAATCATTCTCTTTCTCCTTTAGAAGAATGTATGGTATGCCCTTTAAATCTGTAAGATTTGTATTACTATGTCTCATCTCAATTAAATACTTCCTATACACTTGATATGAAAATACTTGATCTGAGCATTGCAAGTGGTCTTTAAAAATTTAATTAGATTTCTTTAATATATTTCATGCATTTATGGCTTCAAAGACCACATTACTGAAAATTAGTTTTAATGATGATCTTCTTTACAGTTGTTAATTCTAAAAAAAAAGAAGAAAACTCAATTTTAACTCAATTGGATTTTGTCAGTTCTATAGACTATGTTATTATTAAATTTAAAAAGTAATACAAAACATGTTTACACTTTTAAGTGAACAGCAGAAATACATTTAGAACTATTCAGAAATGTTTTGCAGCAATTAGATGATGTAAACATAATGTTTCCATTCATCTTAGGGTCACATAAAAGAGGATTCTATTCATTTATGATTGAAATACATTTTCTGTCAAGATTTTATAAAAATTTGATCTTAAATATTTACAATATTGTTGAATATATAGTAACAAAACCCAGTCAAATTATGCCTATCACATTATCGGATTACATTATTCAGTCCTAAATAAAACTGAGTGCTTATAACCATCTGTGAGTCTCTCAAATTGAGCAAGAGACAGAGTAGGGGGTCTCATTTGTCATATCACTGGTAGGAAAAGTCACATCAGGGGACTTTAGGAAGATATCAGGATGATTGAATATGAATTTCAAACACTTAATCTTGATAATCAATATAAGAAAGGCTCATATCCTCGTGGTCCCAGGTCCTAGATTTCTAAAAATGCTTTTTTAAGACTGTAAAGAAAGAATCTTGTTCCTGTAAGGGGTGGGTGGACAAGGGAATGTTTCACAGGAAAGTCAGAGAACAAGAGAATTCTTGTCTCTACCGACTCTAACTTGCTTTATTAACTGAAAGGAGAGAAAACAAAGGGTCATAGATAGGCCCCTTCATCCTAAGATTATTGTCAAAGTCCATAGGATCTGGAGCAAGCAGACAGTGCTCATTCAAAAATCTTCTGTACTAGACCAATACAAATGTGTGTCTTGTGGGGAGGTAAGTGCACACTGAGGAATGGGCAGGATAAAAGTTTGTAAGAGTGATAAAATGTATAGGTGATTTATTATGCCAGCTACCTCTCAGTGAGTCCTAAGAGCACGGAGCCAGGAATCCCTCGAGGGTAAAGAGCAAGCACCTGGTACAGGGCTTTTTGGAATTTTTCTAATTTCCCTAAAATAGGAGAGCTCACCTAAGAAATAGCAAAATGAGACTATTATAACACAGAAGTATTTACTTGACTTTTGCATTCCCAAACAAATGTGAAAGCACTTTTTGCACTTTTAGTAAATATCTATAGAAAGATTTTAATAAGATCCAATTTATACGACTTGACTTGTTTTGTTATAACCACAAATTTGATTTACCTACATGTATTCCCTATTCTACTTGGCCTCCTTCCCAACCATCCTGCTTAAAATAGGGCTGATTTCAGTCAATTATACACCTCAGAAGACATCTTGCAGGTGTGTGTCTGCGTGCACGGTCTACACCTAGCTCCTCACCTCACCTCATTCTAACACCACTTTCCAGGGTTTCTTAAGCTCCTGCTGAATAACAGAGTGGCAAATTAATGTGCAAAACAAAGCACTACAGAAGAAGGAAGAAGGATGGAAAGTGGGATAGAAATAAGCTTGATGATGAAGTAAGAAAAAAACAATAGCCAGACTGGTAGTCAAGGGGTAACTTAACTACAGTAAAACCTCCGTACGTTCTCCACCCAAGAGATTGTATGTCACAAACTAGTCAAACACACAGAGGTGGTCAACATAAGAAACTGGGTCTACTGTACTATCACGTACATGTGATGCATGCCTGGTCTATTAAAACCAAGTCAACTTAAGGAGGGAGTCAGGATAGAGAGGTGGTCAACTATGGAGGTTCCACTATACATGAAAGTAAAATTATCCGTGAAATAAGCCATAATCTCAACCTAAAAGTAAACATATGATGATTTTTGAAAATTATCAGGGTGTCTTGAAATTACCTGCATTTATTCTCTCCTTGCTTGGGGAAAATAACAAAGATTATGATATAATTAAAGGCATCTGTGTTTAATAGATAATCTCTTTATTTTTGGACAGAAATGTGTGATATTAGTATTAGCTTATCTGACTGAATTTATTCTAAAATAACTAAGCAGAGTCAACTTATTTATTCTGAAAGCATAATAGTTATGGTTCTATATGACATTCTCTAGGACCTTGATTAAAAATAGCATGTGTACATAAAAAAAAAGAGAAAAGGTTAGCGATTGAGCAGGCTCTGCGGGAGCACACTGCCAGTGCTGGAACAATGGACTGTGTTTTCAGTCACTCACACAGCTGTACAGCTGCTGCCAGGAACGCGTCTGCCTCTGGACAGCTGTCCCGAGTCTGCCTCTTGGCATTCTGACAGCCATTGTTGAAGTATCACTCTCATTAAAGAAAAGGGTAGATATAACTAGTCAGTTAGGAAGGAAACCCTATTTCTTTTCACTCAGCTTATTTAATTTGATGAGTTTTTATATATTCAATAAAACACTTGCTCATATTTTCCTATCTTTCATGCTTGACTTTGGCAACCATGCATCTAATGAGATCTGGCAAGCTGAATTGTTTCTATTCCCCCAACCCTGTCTTTATGGCCTGAAATCTCCATAATCATCCTTTTACAATACTGGTTTTCAATGTGTTCTATAGGGTGCTGGGATTCACTGGTGAGTCCTTAGGAGGTGAGGAGACACAAATCAGGAGGGAAGGGAAGGGGCAGAGCTTCAGGCTTCCCATGCCAGCTTGCATTATGCCAGGCAAACTATTCCTAATGCCTTGAAGTTTCAGATAAACTTTTGTTAGGATAAAAAAAAAAAAAAAGATACTACTGCTAAAAGTCAAATAACTTGAGAATTATTGTTTTGAATAAATGCACTCATGATTTTTAATGAAATGCAAATGTCAGGTGGGAAGGGCAGAATATTCTTTTAAGCTCTACTTAGGAAACCTTTAGTAGAGAGAATGTCATCAGGTTGGCTACGAGCATCTAGCAGAGGCCTGAAACAAACTGCCAATTTTGATGCAGAGGAAGGAAAGGTTGAAAGCTTTTAATGCATTCTATTTTCATGAGGGTGAGTACTGCTTAAGATTCAAAAGCAATCAGGAAATAAAATAGAAAGAGAAAAGAAGTGTAAAAAAAGTAAGAAAATTTGTAATTCTTAAATCTTGCACTCAAGACTAAATGTATTCATTTCTTTGGGCTCTTGTCACAAAGTACTTCTAACCAGGTGGCCTTATGAGAACAGAAATTTATCACTTTGCAATTCTGGAGTCTAAAAGTCTGAATTCCAAGTGTGAACAAGACCACACCCCTGTATGTGTAAGGAAATCCTCTGGGAACTCTCCCTGGCTCCTGGAAGTTTGCTGGCCATCCTGGGCACTCTTGGCCAGATGCAGCCCCCTGGTTTCTGCCCTGATTGTGTTGTGTTCCCTTTTGCTTTCTGTCTTTACATGGACATCTTCTTATAATGATATCGGTTAAATCAGATTAGGAACACACCCATTTCAGTATGATCTCATTTTAACTAATTACATCTATAACTATCCTATTTCTAAATAAGGCCACACTCTAAGGTATTGGAGATTAGGACATTTTTTGGGAAAGGGAAAATATAATTCTGTCCATAATACATAAGGGCCAAATTCAGCTGTTTGCTGTTGTTGTTTGTTTGTTTGTTTTTTTCTTATTTGATTTTTAGAGACAAAATAAGCTGAATCTATTGGCTCAATCCTAGGTCATTTTAACCTCAATCTCTTAGATTCAATTAATCCTCCCATCTCAACTTTCAGAGGAGCTGGGACGACAGGTGTGTACAACTATATCCAGCCCATTTAATTATTTTTCGTAGAGATGTGGCTTTGCTATTTTGCCCAGGCTGGTCTTACCTCCTGGCTTTATGCAACCCTCCTACTTTGGCCTCCCAAAGTGCTAGAATTACAGGTATATGTCCCCACACTCAGCCCAGCTACTATTTTTATAAATAAACGTTCTATTGTAACACATCCAACCAATTATTTTATTTATTACATATGGCTGCTTTCAAGCTACAAGAGTAGATGTGAGTAGTTGTGGCAGAGAACATGGGGTTTCTTAAAATCTCAAATATGTACCATCTGATCTTTTGCACAAGAAGTTTCCTGATCCCTGAATTAGATTGAAGTCAGCCTTCCTTATGTTAATATGCAAATGGGACTGAAAAAAGAGAGAGAGTTAGGAATTCACTTAGTTTAGAACACATTGCCATGGAATTTTGTAGTGCCTTCCATGGAAGACAGTGTGCACCTCCCCTGCCCTCAAATCTAGAATGAGTGTGCAAGCTGTTTTGATAAATTAAATGTGGCAGGTGACATTGTATGACTTTTCAACTCCAGGCTTTAAAAGAAGGTTTCCCCACGTCCTTCTCTGGCCTTTCACAATGCTCCTCACAATGGCTGGACTGGTCTCTCATATCGTGAGATACCATGTTGGAAGGGAGAGAGAGAGGTCGGCCAACACCCAGCAGCAATGTGAATGTGGGCGATATTCCAGCCCTAGCCGGCCTTCCAGATGTCTTCAGATGAAAAAGCGACCCATGGGGGAACTTCAGAAGAACCACCCAGCCACTCAGCCCACAGACTTATGAGAAATAATACATCATCATTGCCTGAATTCACTGAGTTTGGAGGTGTTTGTTACCCAGTAATAGGAAACTAAGAGAAACACCAAGACTGTGTGGACGGACACCTTCCTTTAGGAGCTTGCTGAGTGGCTCTGAGAGGATCAGAGGTATCATCGCAACCTCTGCCAGAATTTATTTGCCCTGGGAGAAGTGGGTGCTTTAGTGTCTCTCTTGTCTCAGTTTTATACATGGCATTTCTTTCTTTCAATAAGTTCACCAAATTCTTTAATATGGTACTACAGAATGATAATCAGGTTTGTAAAGTAGAAATTGGACTGTTTATTAAAATTAGTTTATGTGTTAAATGGATAAAATAATAAGTCACTATTTTAATTGTATGCTAAATATTTGTGATGTAAACCAAAAGTTAATTTTCTTTTAAGACTATCTTAATAATTAAAAGAAAAAGACTATGTGGGGACCATGTCAATATATGGCATTACTGTATACAGAATTTTGTTTTAAAATTTCACCTATATACTGCCACAGTAAAGTAAAGAACAAGTAAGATGTACTTTACACAATAGGGAGTGAATTGGGTCTGAAAAATGCCACATTTCAAGAAATATATCATTAAAAAAGATATAAAGCTGATTAATCTTTCAATAAAATAAAGAACTTCGCCGACTTACTGTAGTCCCAAGATACAGATTTAACTATAAATATTTACAGATATTTCATCTACTTAGTTGTTATTCTTCTTTCTGCCACCATTTGAAACATTTTTATAAAAGAAATCTGTATGAATGAATGCGTTTTTATTTCTGTGTTTTCTTTTCTTTTTTTTTTTTTTAGGGAGATGGTTGCTGGGCTGGTTTATTAAGTATGCCGTGGGGAACACTAGTGACAAACATGAAACACAGTTCTTAAATTAGACACAGAAGACTTTCCTGCTTTCACTGAAGCAAAATATATCTCTGCAAAGGTTTTATTGGAGACAACTAGGAAGTTATTGCAACCTGATGAAGACAAAAGATATGGGTGTGTGAGACAGACCAATACAGAAATAAGTCAGCGCTGTCCATTAGATGCATGAAAATGTCTGCTGAATTGTTCACAGAGGGCAGTAGCAGAGTGACGTGAATAGTATCTACTCTATTCAAGTTCTGATTGCACGTTTACAGTCAGCACATACTGAGTCTCACAAATTATGAATGTGAATACTGAGACAAAAAGAGGGCTGTGACTACAGTTTGCAAGTGCTCATCTCTGTAGCATGCTCAGTAATACTCCCTTAACCATTTTCATGCCTGGCTTTGTGATTCTATTTCCCATTTTATATACATATTCCATATTTTTCCACTTGACTATAAATTTGCTTTATGTTATAATAATAACAGGAAAATAAGGGGAAGCTAATCTTTTATTAGACTAAAACTGTCCAACTTAATTCAACTCTAAATCTTAGCAGTATTCAACGATAGAAAATTAGAGAACACGCACTACCCGGTAAAGTTCTGACTGGTTACTACTAATTAAGAAGGACTAAAGCACTCACAGCACACTCGGGCCCCACCCACATCCACTCTATGCACCCGCATTGGGACCGTCTTTTAACAGCAGGTGCGTGACCACTACAGGATACAGATGGAATAAGGGTTCCATTTGAGTCATTGCTTTGTCAGGGGAAAAGGATGACTCTGTAGAAGGTACAGCTGAAAAGTAGTCAGTGCCCGTCTGGATCTCTGTGCTATTCTGCTTTATCAAGTCACCCTGGAAGTAGATCATCCTCTTGGAATCAAATAATATGGCCAAAGTAGTCCATCTGCTCTTTGCATTTGCCCAACAGGGGTTCTGAGATTTTGGATCTGGACTGCTGTAAAAAGGTCTTCTTTACATTTTATATTAATAATCATTTATTTTTAACTCATTTTATAGCAGTATTTCCCTGATCCCACATCTTTGTCTGTTAATCCATTCATTTGGAACTTTTACTTCACTTAAAAGGCAGTGAACTTTACTCTCAGGAGGTCAGTAGGGTTGAATATGGGGCTGAGAGCTCGGGGTGCCCATACTGGTCAGTTCTGGCTCCTCCTCCCTTTCCACTCTGAGCACAGCTAGTCTTCTTGGCGAGTAGCAGTGCTGGCTAATAGGAGCCCTAACAGCTCTACCAGATGCTTGGATACAGACCACAGAGATGGTGGATACACGGGGACAACAGAGTACCATGGGCTTCCCGTTGCTCCTTTCCTGTGGTTCCACTGTGGTAGCTGGTCCTGCTTAAGCTCTGTCCTGAAGTTCTGATTTTTCCAGCTATGCTAGTGCTTCAGAAAGATGAGTCAGCAACAATTTCTTGGCTCCTTCTAATTCCCATTCCAGATCATCTCCCTACACCTCTCAGGTTTCTGTAGGGTTTAATTCTAGAGTAAATATGTTACTCCTGTAAGCAGTGGCTCTTCTTCCCTAAGTGATATAGGTATTGGTATAAAAAATGAGCTTGGTTGTTTCTTTGGGATAACTTGGAGAAAGCAAATGATAAATTATGAGTACCAAGCTTTAACTGTCTATTCCAAGGTGTGTGTAAGATGTCAGAAAGTTTTTTAGACTTTTCTGAAAGCAACTCTAGATTTAGGCCCTAAGACTTGGGGCTCTTGCCCCAGGCCCTGCGCCTGTTTCAACCAGTAGAAGTGATCTGCTCACCAGGCTAACTGTTAGAACGGAAGCTCCATGATGCCTCATAAGTATCCTTTTTTTGTTTATTATTTTTTTTCCTCATAAGTATCTTGTTGACCCTGCACATGATGGAAAGGTTTGAGGATCACTCTGAAAAGGCGAAAGTGCATGTCCATGTTGAAAGAACCTAGAAAATTTCCAGTAAGACATGACAATGTGACAATTCCTACTAAAAAATTCTCAGCTACACTGTTGTACATACCCCACTAATCTGTGAGTACTCCAGAACCACAAATTAAAACACAAAGAGAAGCAATAAACACTTGGCAGTATATTCCATTATACAAAATTCTATTACATTCATTATATCTGAGAGAAAAGGTGACACTTTTTTTTCCTATTACCTGCGTGATTCTTCAACTCAAATTCTTGCCACACTTCAAATAGTGTCTGTTGTTATTTGCAGGAAGTGACATAATTCTTTTTTCTTTTTTTTAAATTTCAGAATATTATGAGAGTACAAATGTCTACCTAACCAAATGTTTTAGTCTTATGAACTGATTTTATATAGTTCAAGCTGAACTTGTACATGTGCCCCTTACCCAGAGAGTGTGCATGGCTTCAGCAAAGGCAATCACGCAATGACGAAAATTAACAAATGGGAACTGTTTAATTTATAAAGCTTCTGCATAGCCAAGGAAATAATAAAGTGAACAGACAAAATATAGAATGGAGAAAATAAATATTTGCATACCATACATCCAATAATGTGCTGATAACCAGAATCTAAAGAATGTAAGCAAATCAGGAAGAATGAGAAACAAATAATCTTATTAAAAAGTGGACAAAAAACATGAACATAAGCTTTTGGAAAGAATCCAATGGCCAAGAAAAGTGAAAAAACAATAAGCGCCTCTAATCATCAGTGAAATGCAGGAAGAGCCATAGCGAGGTGCCACCTAACTGCCGTGAGAGGCTTTCATCAGAAAACCTCTAAATAACAGACACTGGTGTTGGTGAGATGCAAACTGGTACAACCTCTGTGGAAAGTCATATGGAGATGCATCAGAGGGCTAAAAGCAGACCTACCACTTGCTCCAGCAATCCTGTTATTGAGTATTTACCCAAAGGAAACAAAGTAATTTTATCCAAGAGACACATGCGCTCAAGTGTTTACTGCAGCACCAATTCACATCACAAAGATGTGGAACCGAGCCAAGTGTTCATCAATACATGAGTGGACTAATAAAATGCTGTATGTGTATGCCATGGAGTACTCTTCAGACACATACACACACATACACACAACAATGGACTAATGGCTTTGGTAACAAAGTTTTACTGTGTTTGGGCATTCAGATGTAACTGTGTGCTGTGTTGAGGACATAGGATGAAAGGTGTGTAGAAGCTTCCTAGGACCTGATAGGTACGCTCAGCAGAAAAAGCTGGGCAGTCTGACACACGGCCCTGTGGTGAGGTTGGCCCCTAGTGGTCGGTTCTCCTGAGTTATCTTGTTTGCTGCTGTCTGGTCATACTCGCAGTGGAAAGGTGTAGAGGTAGCGATGCTGTTCCACAGTACAAATAAATGGGCATCCCAGGCTCTTAGTCTTTACAAGAAAGAGAATCTGAGAAGTGGATTTTTCTTCTAGGATTATGGGTCATTGTTCTTGTTGGTTGTTTTAGTTACCAAGGGCAAGGCCTTATGGTCTAATGACGACAGCCAGTGTGCATCTCGGGGAGAGTTTCCTTCAGTTCACACTACATCTCTCCTTGGTCCTCAGAATTTACAGAAAGCTACAAGATGGGCCCGACTGGCCTGATGATTCTGATACCCGTTAGCCCACTGTTCATTCTGACCCTTGGTCTAGGTTGCTTCCTTTCTTAGCTCTGAGTAATAACATCACTGGAACTGCTGTGTCACTCTGCCTGCCTGTGTGCCAATTCTTCCGCAGTGGCCTCCTCGGGTCCACATGCTGCCCTTGGAGTTGCCTTTCTTATTTGCCTTAAACACAAATTCCATGTCTTTTTATCTCTAGCAGCTTCTCAAAGTGGCAGCTTTTCCTGTTTTATGGAATGTTTTTGGCTATAGTTACACATTCCCCAGATAGATTATGGATTACAGAAAGAGGCAGAGGCACAGATAGACAGACACGTGAGAACACAAAGGAGCCTCAGATTGACTGCCCGTTTGTGTCCAGACCAATGCAGCAAAGAAAATATCCTGACAAAGTAGGTCATGTGAGCTCTGCTTCCCAGTGCAGGCAGACGATTTGTGTGCACTGTACTGCAGTCTACTGCACGAGCAATACCAATACTGTGAGAAAATACATAGCTGATTAAAAATATTTTGTTGATAAATAATGCAAGCAAACACGTAAGCCTTCAGAGTCATAATTTCTTTGATGTTGAAAAATCTTGCCTAGATGTTGACGGCTGCTAATCAGGGTGGTGGATGCTGAAGTCTAAGGTAGCTATGGAAAATTTCTTAAAACAAGACAACAGTGACCTTTGTCACATCTTTTGACTTTTCATTGCAAGAAAGATTTCTCTGTATAATGTGATTCTGTTTAATACCATTTTATCCTTAGAACTTCTTTAAAAATTGGATTCCATCCTCTTACACTTGCCACTGCTTTATCAGCTAACTTTATGTAATATTCTGAGTCTGTTCCTGTCATTTTGACAGTGTTCAGATTATCTTCACCAGGAGTAAATCTCACATCAAGAAACCACTCATTCTGCACATTCATGGGAAACAAACATCCATTCAAGTTTTATCATAAGATCACACCAATGCAGTGACATCTTCGGGCACCACTTCTAATTCTAGTTCTCTTGCTATTTCTACACATCTGGAGTTACTTCCTCTATGGAAGTCTTGCGCCCCTCAAAATCATACATAAGGGTTGAAATCAATGGCTTTCAATTTTTTATTAATGTCAGTATTTTGGCTTTCTCCCATGAATCACAAAAGTTTTTGATGGCGTTGAGAATGGCAAATCCTTTCCAGATTTTAAATTTACTTTTTCCAGATCATTCAGAGCAATCACTGCTTACAGTAGCTTAGCCTTTATGAAATGTTTCGATTTCTTTGACAACAAGACTTGAAAGACAAAATCACTCCTTGGTGTATAGCCTGGAATTCAGATGTCGCATTAGCAGGCCCAAAAGCAGTATTTATCTCCGTGTCTGTTTTGGGTGACCGGGCAAATTATCATTGAGCAGCACTATTTTGAAAGGAATCTTTTTTTTTTTTTTTTGTCTGAGCAGCAAGTCTCAGTACGGTGCTTAAAATAGCCGGTAAGCCACGCTGTAAACAGATGTGCTGCCACCCAGGCTTTGTTGTTCCATTTATAGAGCTCAGGCCCAGTAGGCTCAGCATGATTCTGAAGGGTCCTAGAAGTTTCAGAACGGTGACTGAGCCTTGGCTTCAGCCTCACGTCACCATTTTGTTCAGTGTAGTCATCTGCATCTTCTTAGCTGGATCTCAGGATGACTTGCTGCTGACCTTGCCCTTTTATGTCACAGAGGTGGTTTCTTTCCGCAAACCTCATGACAAACCTCTGCCAGCTACAGACTTTTTTCTATAGCCCTGCAGCTGCCTCCCCTCTCTCAGCCTTCACAGAATTGTTAAGAGTTAGGGTTTGCTCTGGATTAAGTTTTGACTTAAGGGAATATTGTGACTTCCTTGAACTCCTATCAGGCCAGTAAAACTTTATGCATATCCATAATAAAGCTGTTTTGCTTTCTTATTATTTACATGTTCACTGGAGTAGCGGTTTTGGTTTCCTTCAGAACGTTTTCTTTGCGGTCACAGCTTGGTTAACTGTTGGTGCCAGAGTCCAAGTGCTTCGTCTCTCCTTTTTCCTTCTTCCTCAGTAAACGTAATCATTTCTGTCTTTTGACTTAACATGAGAGAGGCAGGGCTCTTCCCTAAATGTGAGAGGATAATGTGTCATTGTGAGGTTATTAATTGACCTAATTTCAATATTTCTGTATCTCGGGAATAGGGAGCCCAAGGAAAGGGAAAGAAACGGGAGTGGTTGGTAGGTGAAATTCTCAGAACACACACATGTATCAGTTGACTTTATGGGTACAGTTTGTGGCACCCCAAACAATTATACTCATGTTATCAAAGGTTACTGGTCATAGATACCATAATAGATGAGATAATAGTGAAACATTTGCCTTATGGTACGAATTACCTAAACATGACACAGAGACGCAAAGCGGGCAGGCTCTGCTGGAAACACTGGCCTGATAGGCTGCCTGGCACGGGGCTGCCACAGAGCCTCGGCTGCTCAACAGTACAATATTTGTTTAGTGTATGATCGTCATCAGTTCGTAAACAAGTGCAAATTCTGTGGGGCACAGGAATGGGCAATAAAACCCCGTCTCGTCCTTGTATGTCTGTAAATGTGCATGCGCGCGCGCACACACACACTTATTTCTGACCTTACAAGGTATCTGAACTGAGAGGATATTAAACAGAGTGCTTGCAAATTGCACCTTGATGTGATTTATTTATTTTATTTTAATAATTGGTGTATCATATGCATGATTTCATTTGGAGAGTTTTGATTTTATGAAAAAATGCTAGGAAGCAAAATATCTATTTTTTGGATGTGCTGTTTATCCTCTTGAATGGTTTTAATTGTTTTATGGAGAGCATTCTCTCACAGAGCCTTCACTTTCAAAATGTACGGTGGAGTCTTACTATCCTTTCTAACCTTTGCCTGATTTTGGTTAAGTCCAGAGGCCTCCCTGGAAGGGTCATTAACGCTGCAGGCAGGGCTCTGTGAGGATTTCACCAGACACGGCGGGGACGGGAGCAGCTGCTGCAGTGGGGCGGCAGGACGGCACTGCCTCAGCTCTGGATTTCATATCTGAAATTCAGGTCTTTGAATAAGTTCTCTGATGCTCTAATTTAGATGGAGAAGGTGCTGAGAAAAACATTCTGAGTCTTTCATGAACGCTCCTCAACACAGCAGACTCCCATTCAGACCAGATTCCTTACAGCTTCAGGACTACATGTCATTTTTCAATAATTGAAGCCAGAAGATTGATTCAAGTTTTTTCAAAATACCTAGCAGCAGCTGAACCAAGCAGAAAGCTTGCTCAATTTTTAAGATGGATTCTGCATTTAATCGTTTTGTCCTACCTAAACTGCTTCCTGGCCCTACTGTGTCAGCCTTGGTCAGCTTCAGCCTCCTCATCCCTGTAAAGGGTTTAACAGAGCTTATCTCCCGTAATCACTGCGATGACTGATAGAAGACACACCTGCTGACTCAGGAGAGCGTGCCTGTGAAACCAAGGACACACTGCCCAGCCCCGTGAATGCTTACCTAGTGCTGCTTTTAGTTATCACTCGTTTGTAAAGACTGTAAGCAAAGCCCAGTTCTATCTGTAGCTTGTATTATTCTCTCCTTACCCCATGCTTTTTTTTTTTTTTTTCTGGGGCTGGGTTTGAACCCGCCACCTGGGGCATATGAGTCCAGTGCCCTACTCCTTTGCGCCACAAGCGCTGCCCTTCCTCGTGCTTTTTAACATGTGCATTTTATTTTATTTTATTTTTATTTAAGATAAATACGAGGGTACAAATGATTAAGTTACCTTGTTTCATTTCTAAATTAAAGTTCAAGTTGTAGTTGAGGTCTTCACCTGGGGCCTCATTAGGTGCACATTAGGTGAGATCCCACCAATTCCTCTCCCTCCTTCCCCGTCTCTCCTCCCCCTCCCCCCACTATACCTGTTAACACGAGTATTTAAAATATGAATTTGGTGCATGAAAAGTGGCATGGGTAGGCAGAAAGGCACAGGTTACAGACATGATGGTAAAAGTGACCTCCAATTTTCCTTATGTCCTCAAGAGTCCATAAAATTTTAATCTGAAATTTAAAATTGTTGTCAGCTGTTGTATTCAGTTCTCCAACAGATTTATAACCAAGAAAGAACAAGGTAAGAAAAAATAAATCCGTCACTGTATATCATCTAGAGCACAGCAAATCCAAAGGAGGTGCACACGTAGAGACAGCCTTACACAGCACACGGGGGATGAGTCCACATGAACGCAAAGGGAAGATTTAAAAAGTTGAAAAACAAGAAGGGAAACATTTAGTCAGCTGGACTGTATCATATGATATTTGAATTGCATATTACTCAAGTTGGTGTGTGTGAGAAAGAGGGGAGTGGGTAGGAACAGAAGAGTTGGGGACAGGAGAACGCACATGTACCCGTAGTCCGGTTACCTGTCCTGGTGTTGGCCAGTAGCCTCCAGACAGAATTTCTTCCGGCAGTCACAATGGAGCATGTTCTTCTGTTTGTTTTGTTGGTAGAACAAAGCACTCAAGTTTTCTTTCAAAACTACCAATCCTGTAAGGTATTATTATTTCTATCTCACAGCAAAGGATATAAAGTTTCAAGAAGCAAACTCTCTAGTGACACATGGAAAATCCACAGAGCACCCAGAATTCAGACTTAAAGGTCTGATTCCAAAGTCACATTCTTCCACCAGCATTATGGTGCCTTTCCCAGAAAGTGGGCACCATCGGGGCAAAAATCCCTCCTGAGTTTATGTTTCTCTTTGTTTCACTGGCATCTAAGACACCACTGCAGAAATTACAGGTATTCATCTGGAGTTTTGTTCAAAGAACAACATGAATGAAAGGATGAAGAATTTCAGCAGCATAAAGCTCACTGCCTCACAAGGCATTTAATTTCATGTTCATACAATTCTAAATGTGCAAAATTTTCTGTGATTAGATCATGTAAGAAGGTAAATCTGTACTAAGAGGTTTCTCTTTAGCTCTCCCAGGGTGGAAACTGCGTTTTACTTTGCTTTGTTTTTTTAGCCACAGTGGCTGGAATTTCAATAAATGTTTCTAGTGTTGATGAATAGGCCTGTGCCTCACTTCAGATCTGCAGCTAAGCATGCATAGCAATGCGTTTTCTGTTTGGGACACTGAATCAATATTGTTGGATGCAAATGTGCACCATATGTTTCTACTTACAATGTGAAAATCTTTAATGCAACTATACATTAACAATTACTAATAAATACAGGCAAAACTATAGACTGTTCTATCCATTAGTAAAAATAATATGTCTTCTCTTTATTTACATTTCTATTCACCATATCATAGCTTATTCAGAAAATAAGATCTTTACATAAGATGGAAGCCACATCCAAGTAGTATTTAGATTATTAAGGAATTAAAACTAAGGAAGAAATAGAGAATAAGAATAATAAGAATACAGGGACAATTTATCTCTTTATCAAAATGATTAAAATCAGTTTTTATTAAATCATAGCTATGTACATTAATGCATTCATGGGGTACAGTGTGCTGGTTTTATATACAATTTGAAATATCTTCATCAAACTGGTTAACACAGTCTTCATGGCATTTTCTGAGTTATTGTGTTAAGACATTTATATTCTGCATTTAGTAGTTTCACATGTACCCTTATAAGATGCACCAAAGACTAGCAGCAGCCTTTAAATAATATTACATATAGGCCCTAAGCAAAACATAAATGAAGGGAAATTCCATAAACATATTATTGTTGATATCCTCACTTCATCATTTACATTGAGTCATATGAGATTGTGATACTTAGCCATTTTTGACCTATAAAAATAGCAATTTTCTATAACTGTGAGGAAAAGCAAAGGGTATTTATCTTGAAGTTGTCACTTTCATCTCTTGGGTTTGAAGCTGCTGTGGAGATTAAAGTACTGTTGGACTATGGAGAAAACTAAAGAAACTGTAGTTATTAGTTTTATGAATGATAAATTAGAACTTTCGCTATGATGTAGTCAAAAGAATAATGTTATGATATTAAGAAAATGCCCCCTGGTGTTCACCTTTCCCTGAAATGTGCCTTCTGCCCACATCGTTCTCCTAATGTCCTGAGTATGAACTGATCCAGATAAAGAAGAATGTGGACCTTACCAAAGGTTTAATGTTTGACTTTCATTTCTAAATGTCACAAACACACACAAAAAGATTTCCTTCAGGAAAATTCCTGAGAAGAAGCCCAAGAGATTTCTTGCTCATTTCTTTGCCAAAAAAAAAACTTCCACCTTTCAAAATTCATTTCAGAGGTGCTCCCAAGGAGTGCACCTGTCCAATGTGCACTTGAGTGGACCATGAGCCTCGCTGACCTGTATTGCATACACCAGGCATGGGTCTCATAGTGTCAACAGAAGCCTTTGTGCATAACACAGGCTTAGAAGGTACAAAAGAAATCTGCCAAGCTGAAGAGTAAAATGCATTTGTGATGTAAAATGATGCCGATGCCTCTAATTTTTTGAATGTCAAGAAAGCAATATAATGAAGGCAGTATGAAGGACATGTTTGCAACTGAATTATGCTGGAAATCAGTTATGAAGTCCAATCATACAAGAAAACATTTCAGGTTGGAAATAAGCAAAGATGCCCTTGACCTAATTAAACTATCATCAGTATAATGATTCGGAGTTAGTTTCCTGCTTGTTCCTCTATTTTTCTCTCTGTTTGCCAAAAGTATCATTGAACAGCATATTCTGGGTTCATTTTATAACAATGATTCACATCTCATTGCAAACTGTGGAAACGTGTTTTTTTTTTTTTTTTTTTTTCCATAGTACTGGTACTATGAGCACATGAACACTCCAAACCCAAAATTCTCTCTTGGCATTTGGCAAGAAAAGTTCCTGAAGGTTACCTGTCAAAGAAAGTTGTGCTTGGAAACATTTTAAGTTCTTTCTTTCATGACTCTTCAATTGGTTTCTCTGAAGTGTCAGTATTTCCCTCCACGACTTTCTCCTTATTGGCTGTCTATTTCTGAAAGGAATGTGGGAAGGGCACTAAACACCCCAGTCACCCGTAAGATCCCCAGGGCCAGACAGGCTCAGGCCCCTGAGCTGTAAACAGCATGGAGTGGCAGCTCTGTTGCCTGGGTCACCTGCTAAAGACAGAAAAGAAAGAAAATACATGAATGGTTCCATGGCACACGAAGCAAAGCTGTCAAGTACAAACAGAACAGAAAAGAGTGTTTCGCAGAAGCCGACATCACTGCTTGAAATAAGATTCATGTTTGTGGACATGTGACCCTGCTCAATGGTGAGTGATCTCCACCTGCAAACCACAGTCACCTGCACATTGGAGACATCAAGACCAGACCATACTATTCCAAGGGATCTGTGGATAGCCAGAGCAGGAAGGGAACACACAAGATGAAATTTTAGAAAAATTAAGATTTATAGTTACCATTCAATAAAAAAAAAGAAAAGAAAAATTAAGATTTATAAAATACCTTAACCCTGAAAACAATTTTGGTTTCCCAGAGATACCTGTATCTTCACCAATTTCATGTGGATCATGAAAGCCTTAGCCTAAGGAACGTGACTGAGTTAATCAGTTATCATTCATTATCACCAGAGCAGGGACCTGAAGGAGACTTGAAGCTGCTATGTTAACCTAAATCCAGATCATCAGTTTTCAGTGGTATAAATGTCATTTACTTGATCTATGAGAAGGATTAAATGTTAGAGCAGATGGGACAGTGGAGGACAGTGGGCTCCTGACCTATTGCTTTTATTTATTTATTTATTTACTTATGAGGAAATTGAGAACTAGAGTTGAAGTGACATGACAAGAAACAACTTTCTGACCCTAAGAGTAGAGTCGATTGCCACTTCCATGTTTGTAGTGAAATTGTCAATTCGAGCCTTTGAGAATAGTTTGTTTGCTACTGTTTTCTTGCGATTTTAACAATCAAGTGTGTAGTGAAATGTTGCTCATGTTACGTGTTACTACACCATATCAATTCTGTTTAATCTTATAATTGTATGTAAGCATGTAGCATGTAGATATCTGTACTACTACAATTGTATATATGTAGTTTTATGTTCTATACAATTGCTATATGAATTGGAGTCTTTAAAATCCATTCTTACATGCCTGTAGGATGTTTACATATAGATAGCTATATATGTGTGTACATGTGTTTATATTACATATGTACACATAAGTATTTCGGCGACCCTAAGATGCAATTGTCAGAATACAACTATACTGTGTGCTCTAGGTCTGTCAAACTCAGAGGTGCCATGAGGGTTAAAGCTACAGGAATAAACCGATTAGAGCAAAGTTTGGTCCAAAGACCTAGTGGTTCCCAAGACACTTCAGTGGGTTTGTGAGGTCCTTCCATTTTCAGGATCACTTCTGCATATGGCTAGATTTTCTTCATATATATCAGGCAAAACAACAAGTCACAACAGATTGAATGCAGGAGTAGCTATGAGAATCCAGAAACCTGCAGGGACTTGCAAAAGTGTAGACAATGCCTCCTCTTAGTAGATACATTATTTTGGAAATTATAGTTCTTTTTCATAGAAATAGGTTCACTATGTCAACACACAATGGATTTTTATTGTTATTTTTCATTAAATATATGTAAATTATGAAAACTATCTGTTTTAATATCTAATACAATAACTACAAATAGGTATAATTTACATAAACCAAACATCTTTGAGAACTTCAGTAATAATTAAAAATGTCAAAGGTCTTGAAACCAAAGAGATTGAGAAGCTCTGAGTTAAAGAAAAATCCATGAAATGACCGAGAGTGAGAGGTGTTGGCCCCAGAGGTCCTATCAACAGTGACTGGGTCACGCATCTGGACTGGATTTGGGAGGGTCTGAGAGAAGCTGACTAACTGCATGTACAGAGAACAGAACAGGGATGTGCTTGTGATATGACCCCTCAAGGCTTAGAGATGAGCTGCTGGCTTTCCTCCAAGACAATCAAATTTCAGTGAGTCCGAGAGACTGTTCCCTGCTCTTCCTTATTTTCTCATGCTTCTGAATATAAGTAGGGTTGGAGGAAAGTAAATCATAAAAGCACTTCATTTTGTGTCCTACAGTTTTTGTCACTTCTTGGTGCGAACAACCATTTCTCTGTACCTACAAATTTTCTCATCATTCTTATGTCAGCAAAAGTCAAATTATGACTTTAAACTTCAAACATAGTCTTACCGAGGTGGTTGATAAGGAAATGTCTACTAGTTAAGTGAAATAGTCAGAACTCTAACTCAATTTAAAGTTAAATCTTCTTCTCCATTGATCGTTCTCTGGTCTGAGGTCCAATTTAAGGTCTTATTGAACCTCTTGATAATGAGCTTCCTTTACTTGAAGAAATTGACTTTTCTTACAACATGAAAAATCCTTTAATATTAAATGTCTTATGGCATTAAATGTAAGAAATATATTTAAACTTACAGTCCCCAGCATAAAGATGTGTGGACACACAAGCACACACTCACTCTCTCTCATATACTCCAAAAGTTTTCAAAATCTTCTAATCTTCAGGCAGCACCTGTGGCTTAAAGGAGTACGGTGTTGGCCCCATATACCAGAGGTGGTAGGTTCAAACCCAGTCCTGGCCAAAAAAAAAAAAAAAACCTTCTAATCTTCGTAAGTTTTTCTTATTATATCTTTTCTTAACCTTCCTTAATGATCTTCAGTTCTTGACTCTTTTTTCCCCTTATTTTAGTTTACTCTACTGGGCCATTGTTTTGGCTTCAGCAGGTAGGGAAAAAAATAAATCAGGAAAAAATGTTCCATCTTGGATCAAATCTACAGAGTAGATCTGAAGGAATTAGTCTGGCCTGTTATAGTTACAGGTTTTTCATATTAGGTTCTTTATCGTAAATATAAACTAACTTAAAATATTAAAAGTCATTTTAAAAGATATGATTTATATTTTATTATTTAAAGAGGACAATGTCACATCTTTCCTTCAGTCTCCCTGGATTTCTTTTGTTTTTAAAAGCATATAATTTTAAGCTTCCTATGGTATTTATTATTTTTTGTTATTTATGTAGTTTTTTTTAACTTTGCTATTGAATAGAAAATATTTTTTAAGATTAGGGGTTATGTCATTTGGAACCCACATTTCCATGAGTTGGCATAAAATAGATTCAATTATTATCATTATTATTATTTGCAGTTTTTGGCCGGGGCTGGGTTTGAACCCACCATCTCCAGTATACGGGGCTGCCACCCCACTCCTTTAAACCACAGGCACTGCCCCAGTAATTATTTCTTTAATGGCAATATACAATAATCATTGATTTAGTCTTACTCTGGTTCAGCTGGTTTGCTTCTCTATACATTCAACAACACAAATCTTATTATTTCTTTCTTAATAGGCAGAACTACAAAGTCATATGCTAATAACAGGAAAAATATTTGTATTTTAACCTGCCAAGTTTCAAAGCCCAAACTCAACTGTCACTTTTAAAAAGTAAAGAAATACCTTAACAAAATATAAATTATCACTCAGTTTTTATCCCTGGAAAATTAAACTTTGATTTAGACAGACCTAAGCTTCTGTGTAAAGAGTCACTGCCATCAGGTACCAATGACACTACTTAATATAACAGTAATGAAGCATTTGCAGCTTCAATTTTTCTTCAAATCTTTACAAATATTTTAAACTTAGATTATAGGCTTGTGTTAACCAACAAATAATTGATCGTCCACTTGAAATATTGAAAGAGTAATTTTAGAAAACGTAGATTTGAAATTTAGACAGCAGTGTTAGCTCCTGACATGACGGCGTGTCCAAGACGGTCACACTGCAGCATTTTCAGTCATACGTAGCACAGCAGTGAGACACCACGTGCAGGTTTCCCTCTAAATGCTGTCAGAAAACAGAAAGGGGCATAGTGGAGCTTAAAGATGCTGACATTTCACCTTCTCTTTTAAGGAAAGAGGCAGTGAATATTTCACCTTTATAAAAATATTTGCAACAAGAATTTATTATTTTATTAAAAAAGCAAACAGAACCTCTGCTTCCAGGAAAATAGAGACTGTTTTCCCTAATTCTCCCACTGAGTGGAATTGAACTCCTTGGACATTACATACTCTGTAGAAAACAAACCAGAAAAAGACTGAAGAATGGAGAGAGGTTGTCAGACAAACCAAGGACTTTGGGCACCAAGAGAAGGCACCATGGTGAGTTTCTCAGGTTCTCTTTCTGACCCATGTATCTCACACTGGGTGCTGGAGAACCTAGCAATCTGTGCAGCTCACTGTCAGCAGAGAAGAAAAAGCCCCAACAAAGTCCTACTTTCTCTAGCCAACAAGCCTAGAAAGGGAAGCCTATCAAGACAAAAAAACTTTGGACGATAATTGTTTTACTATGACCAAACCACATAAACTATGGCCCTCACACATCTGTGCTAACAAGTCAGTTCTCATCCCTCTTCCAGGCTACCATGAGACCCTAGACAATCTCACTGGGATGATGTCAAATACAGTCTAGCAAGGAACTGAAACATTCATTCTCTCTCTTTTTTTTTTTTTTTTTTTGAAACATTCATTCTCACCTAGTGGTAATGAACTTCTCCTGCCTGGAGGTGTCAGAGGAGACTGCATTGGGAGACTGGGCTTCCACCCACTTGACAATAATAGGAGCTTTCCCTCTTCCCCACTGGGCTAATATCAGAGGAAGCATTGTGAAGGATGAGGACTTTCACCATTGCCCATTGATAACTTGATCACCTATCCCCACAGCACAGAAATACTAGTAGAGGCCACATGAGGAGCAGTAATAAGCCAGTCCTCCCAGCCAGATACAGTGGATACCAGTGGTTGGGGGAGGACCATCTCCCAGACTCAGCTTCTTAGCTGTGATGATTCCCCTTGTGTAGATGGAGACCAAGTGGCTGGGACAAATCCCAACCCCACTTGAGTCCTGTTCTGAAAAATGTCAGAGGACATGCATCCTCTGACATTAGAAGACTTAAGTTGGACTCAGAATATAATATAAAATGCCCATATTTTAATAAAACATCATCACTTACCAAAAATCAGAAAAACCTCCAAAAAAATAAAAATGATAATCCATAGATAGCAACAGTGAGATGACAACAATGTTAGAATTGTAAGGACCTTATGGCAACCATTATGGAAATGCTTCAGTGAGCAATAGTGAACATTAATACAAATAAGTGGAATAAAGAAAGTCTCAAGAAAGAAATGGAAAGTTGCAGCCAAATGAATAGAAAATATGAAGAATGAAAGGGAAATTTTTGAACTATTAAATACAAAAACTGAAATCAAAATTCAATAATGGACTAGGTGCAGTGGCTCACACCTATAATCCTAGAACTTGAGGTGGTTGAGAAAGGAGGATTGCTTGATCCCAGGACCTTGGGACCAGTCTGGGAAACCTAGTGAGACCCAGTCTTTACAATTTTTTTTTAATTAGCTGGGCATGGTGGCATGTGCCTATAGTCCCAGCTACCCTGGAGGCTGGGACAAAAAAATCACGTGAACCTAGGAGTTCGAGGCTGTGGTGAGCTGATTCTACCATTCCCCTCCAGCTTAGTGGGGGAGTGAGATACTATCTCAAATGAAATAAAGTAAAACCTCAATGGATGAGTTCAACAAAAGTCACTTTTTTACCCACATCCAAAGCACCCACATCTCTGAATTTAGAGCTCAGGTGAATCTGGAAAGGAAGACTTGGATTAACCCAAGTCCTAAATGGGACCTCTCTCCTCTAATCCTAAAACCAAATTTTGAAGTTTGATCACTTTGGTAATCCCTGTAGGGCTGATGAGCACACCTGAGGATGCACGAAGCCCTGAGGAGGGAGGTGGTGAGCACCAGGTCTATGCAAGTTTTACACCAACACCAATCCTGAGTCCAGTAAACATGGCTGACCTGTGGCTCTGTTACACATATAACCATTTTCATAAAGAAGAAGCTAGAAATTCGGTAGGTGGGGGTGCCCGTACAGTGGCCCGTACTTGTAGTCAGAGCATTTTGCATCAATTAGATAAAATGATAAGGGAAGAATGAACATTTAAAGCCAAACGACTCATCCGTTACTCACTCACCGTAGCTCATACTGGTGATTTTAGGCTTCTCCTCATCCACATATCATGCAGCATGCAGGGGTCAGGCAGATTACGGAAAGCATCTGCACTGCTGAGCAGACATGACAGTGCAGCGACAGGGACTCTGAGGTGGAGAGGTCAGGAACTCAGGAGATGTCCATTGACAGTGATGCCAGGGAAGGTGGAGTCCTCAAGAGACGCACCTGAGGCCATTACTGGCTGTGCTGGTCTCCTCTGTCTCTGCCCTTTCTGAAAGCTGGTTCTCCAGACCTCTCACTGATAGTTTCACTATCTCACAGTCTTTAAATATATTTCCTTTTTTAACTTAGGTTAATCAGAGATAGTTTCTGTCATTAGTATCCAAGGACACTGACAATTACATAATGGGAAGTGAACTCTCAAAAAATCTGGAATTGGTTATTGCTTTGGTTTGAATCTGGTTGCTCCTCCCCACCAAGTCTCATGTTGAAATCGTTTCCCAGTTTGGAGGTGGGGCCTGGTGAGAGGTGTTTGGATCAGGAAGGCAGGTCTGACATGAGTGTCTCAATGCCATTCTTGGCCCAAGTGAGTGAATTGTCACTCTTATTTCCCTCTAGAACTGTTGAAAGGAGCCTGACACCGCTTTCTCCTTGTTCCCTACCTCCTCTCTCGCCCTGTGATTGGCACGAGCCAGCTCCCCTCAGATCCCAGGGCAAGCAAAGGCAGCCAAGTCCCTCTTCAGAAGCAGGTATTGGCACCCTGCTTCTTGTATAGCCTGCAGACTACAAACCTAATAAATATCTTTTCTTTATAAATTGCCTGGCCTCATATATTCCTTTACAGCAACACAAACAGATTAAGACAACTTTCTTGCCTGTTTGGGCCTGAAGCTAGGCAAAGTCCTGCTGGGGTTCAGGGATGTGATTCCAGTACACTGGGACTTAGAACAATGGATTTCCTAATTGAATTATCAACTGTGGTCTCCTGGAATAAAGTATCCTTTTAAAGCAAGGTTTTATAAAACTGAGTTGCCTCTGCTTTAGAACAATAAGAATGAAAAGAGGTTGACTTTTTTTTGACAATAGACAGATTAAAGATGAGCATGGCAAGCTCAAAAATTCTCAATGCACAGCCTCAAATCGGCCAATTTTCTATATCATGGTACATTTGGAAGCCTACAGAAGCCAAGAATCAAGCACAATACTTGAATGTACTGTCTGCCAAATTGTAAAAAATGTTGAGTTCTCTTAATTACCAGATCTCTCTGGAAACGTTCAAGCTTTGATTAGAATAAACGATGAATCTAATAACTGGTATTAGACCTCTACAAAAAGATTCAGAGGACATGTCAACTCCTAAACCTTAAACCACACGCCACCTCCCTTGCTGTTTGAAGCAGTTCTTCTCCCCACTCTTGCCTGATGTGACCATTTCTCCTTAAGCTGAAGAAATTACTTTTTATAAAAAAAAAAAAAAAAAAAAAAAAAAGTGGCCTTATTTCTTACTTCATACCCTTTATTGTCCAGATTTTAAAATTTTTATCAACTTAATCTTGAATATGATAGGACAAACAATATTCTAGAATGATCATGTTCATTCTAATATCTGCACATATTTTAATTATACAGCTAGCCTACTAAAACCTGAACTCAACGGTAATGTACACTAAATGAAGCTGAAGTAAGATATTGCTTTTGGTATTATGTAGTTAAAAATGATGGGGACATTTGTGACCTACTCTTCCACCATGTTCCCCAAGATTGCCGAGAAAGAAAAGATAATGAAGTGTGTAAGAATGTTTGAAAAGTGTTTTAACAGCTTGTTTTTGTTTTATTTCTGCTTAAAAACAAACAAAAAGCACTATATACTAGTAGGGGATGCAACTGAAATAAGCTCCCTGATAAGTAATCAGAGAAAAATGGTCATGCTTACCATGGGCTGAAGAAAGAGATTGTGACTTTGATAACTGGAATGGTGTGAGATCTTTGGGGGCCCCAGCTGGAGGTTGAAGGAAAGAGATGGAGGGTGGCAGAAAGCTACTGAGCATTGCAGGCTGGTGGCATCTCCACCAACCTCAACATGTAGCTTCCACAGGAGTAGCTCTAGAAGAGAAAAGAATATAAAGGAGCCCGGGGGAGAGGTTGGTCTGAGCCAGACCTGGAAGTGACAAACATCACTTGAGATGTCATTCAGTTGGCAACCATTCAGTTCCATGGCCAGTTGGCGAGCATTCGGTCCCGTGGCCAGTTGGCGAGCATTCGGTCCTATGGCCACATGCAATTGCAAGGAAGGCTGAACTGTAACCTTGCTGCATCCAAGGGAGAAAAGTAATTCTATTCTGGTGAGCAGCTAGCAACTTACAAAAAGGAGTGATTTAATGGGAGAAACCTGACTGGAATCATAGTGTTAGCTCGTTGCAGACATTCCTCCCCTTCCCATATCAGTAGGAGCATTCAAACCAAACCCCCTCCTTGTATGAGAAAGCTGGAGCACTTCAGGAAATGTTTTGAAATCACATCAAACATATACTTGGTTAATCTTTCTCCTATTCTTCCTTAAAGATCTATAATTATTTACAAGGGGGACTCTGTACTGGGAAACACCTTTTGGAGGTTATTGATCACCAGCTGTGAACTAACAGAATTTTTCTAGAGATAGAGATTTCCACTGTGATCCTCCAGCAGAGCTTGGGCTCAGAAAGTTGAGCAATGAGAGGAATGGGACTCAGTGAGAACTTGAACACTTTATAAAAACATTTCCCCAGAGTAGTTGGTCAAAATAGATATCTTTAGAAGATATTTTTGGGAATTAGAAGAATCTCCACTTTGGTTCCCTGAGCTGTGTGGGATAAGTGGGTTAATTTGGTAGAAAAATTGACATGGGAGTATTTTGTGGAAAATATCAAGTGGAGATCCCCTTCCTACAAAAGAAATAGTAAATCAAAAGCAATCTTACATTCCTGCAATCTTATGAATTACATGACATTAATTACATTAGTAATTAACAGTATTACTAAATGACATCATACAAAACACTGACACCTATTGCAATTACAATTTACTTACACAATTATACTTTACTTTGGGCTGAGTATGAAAGTATCATGAAAAACAAACTTGGTTCTAGTTATTTAACCAGAAAGTGAAGCTGATTGTAGCTGTTATTCCAGGGTTTTGCTTCTTAGTTAACACAACTACAGATAAATTGTGCCTACTTGTTAATTTTAAATTCATGTTTTAATCCCGTTAAGCTAAAAACACTATTACAACATTCTTGAAAGCACTGTGCTTTTGCCTGGAAAGAGTTTCATTATCTTTCCACCACCCTGCCTCAGTGTTATTTCACATCCTGAACTGTGAAGAAAATTCCATCATCTAATAATTTCACAATTGAATACAATGATCCTGGCATTAATGCCATCATTCTGATAGGAACAGTCAAACAGGGCATAAAAGTGGTGTCCTGGGTGAGTGACTTAAAATTCTATGAAACCATAAGGCTCTTCAAAGACAGTGAAATGGTGAGAGAGATGTGAAGACTATTAGAGTGTCCCCTCAAATCAGAAGGACCAATTCATATACTTTGCACCTTTCACTACTTTTTTTTTAGAAGAAATGGTATTTAAATACTTCAACTAAGAGGCTCCAGCTTTGGAAGTATAGAAATCCATACCCCACTTGTGTGGCTATATCTTGTAAAACCATCTGTAAATGAAGCTCATTTTTTTGTTTCTTTCTTAATCACCTGAGCGTCGATCTTCCCAGGAAAAATGCTACAACTCTTTGCTATGATTCTGAAAGATAAGGGATAAAGTGAATCATTACGGAATTTTTCATTAAGTTTTGGGTTTTGTCCACTTTTTTCAAGAAGGACCTGTGGCCTGAACTGAAGATTCTTAACAGTTCATAAGCAATGACAGAGGTTTGGTCAAAGTCAAGGACTTGGAAGAATTAAGACAGATGGATTATTTACAAAAATGTGCGGAGATAGACACATGGCTTTACCCTTCAAAACAAGCCCAGAGTGTAAGAATATCTGGGTCTCATGAAAATTTCTATAAAAATTATCTAAATTTCAAAAAATCTCTTTTGATATCCAACTGAAATTCTCAATTATTTCTGGATATCAGTAGTTACCCTTCTCCAGACTCCACATTGTCCCCTCTCTTCACTCAATAGGCCCATGAACAGATGCCCAGAGACAATGACAGTGAGATCATGGATGGCCCTGTTCCTAACACCGAGTGCTCTGTGACAGCAACAGCAGCGGACAGCTCCGAGGCTCTCGGGCAGTGTCATTCCTCATAGGACCAGCCTGGGCGAGAGTAACATGATAATTTGATCCATGATTCAGCAAAACATTTTTTCTTTACTGAAACAGGCACTGAGTTTAGATTTACTTTCCCTGCCCATCAGTCTTCTGCCAGCCTTGTAGTATGTGGACTGATGGCACGTCTTTATATGTGATCCAATAGGAAGAAAAACATTTCTTCTAAGAAATAAATTTTAACAGTGAAATAAATCCTTGTTTGATGCTCATGGAAGCCACTGGTCTTTTGTTATATTGTATTTCCTAGATTTCTCTTACATCACATCTTCTAGGCTTACAGAATGACAGAATAGCTTATCGCAGTTCTGTACTGGCTTTGAGGCTTTTGGTTGAGTTACTGTCATGACAAATAAGACATGTTCTTAATCAGAGAATAATAGATGTTGTTTCTTCCAAAGCCATAATACCTGTGTCTGGAACCAAAGGATGTAAGTAGGAGTGTTGCTCACCCTAATTTTAATCGGTGTGCTATTCAATACCCTCACACAATCCCTTTCCTATGAATGTATAATGGAACCCATGACTTTTTTTTGAGAGAGACTCTCACTTTGTCACCCTGGGTAGAGTGGTATGGCATCATGATTGCTCACAGCAACCTTAAAGTCTTGGGCTGAAGTGATCCACCTCCCTTAGCCTCCCAAGTAGCTGGAACAACAGGCACCCACCACAATGCCCAACTAGTTTTTATATTTTTAGTAGAAACAGGGAGTCTCTCTTGCTCAGGTTGGTCTTGAACTCCTGAGATCAAGCAATCCACCCTCCTTGGCCTCCCAGAGGGCTAGGATTACCCAGTGACCAGATTCTAATAAATAAAGTATAACAAAAGTAATAATAGGCCATTTACTAGCTTAAGTTAAAAAGTGACTTGGGCTTTAATCTTGCTTACTTTTTTCTTTCTTTTTTTTTTTTTTTTGAGACAGTTTCCCTTTGTCACCCCAGTACAGTGCCATGTGCACAGCAACCTCAGACTCTTGGACTCAAGCGATTCTCTTGCCTCAGCCTCCTGAGTAGCTGGGATTACAGAGTCTACCAGAATATCCAGCTATTTTTAGAGGCAGGGTCTCACTCTGGCTCAGGCTGATCTCAAACATGTGATCTCAGGTGCTTCACCCTGTTTGGCCTTCCAGAGTGCTGGGATTACAGGTATGAGCCACCGTGCCCGGCCTCGCTTGCCTTCCTGCACACTCCCTTACCTCTGTTGGGAGGCAGATGTCATTTTGAGCTGCTCTATTGAGAGGCCCACGTGAAAATGAACCGAGACTCTCAGTCCAGCAGCCCATACAAAACTGAATTCTGCCAACAACCGCATAAGTTAGCTTGAAAAGGGTCTTTCCACTAGAAGCTTCAGATGAGACCCCAAGCTAGCCTTGTGTGATACTGTCAGAGGACTCAGCTAAGATGCATGTGAATTCTCCACCCACATACCCCTCCAAGTTTCTGAATGTTGAAGTGGAAGTATGAGGTGGGATCACAACAGGTGTAAGGGAAGGAATGGAGATTAAACGAGCTAAAACACTGGGTGATCCCCACTGGGAAGAGCATAAATCTAAATAAGATATAGTCACAGTGCGCTGGAACAAAGAATGCTGGGGAATCACGGTGTGAGATGAAAGGCACCTTGCATGCTGAGCCACGAGACCTGCAAAGCACAGTAGCATTTGTTTCAATCTGCCAGCCATCCAAACATCCTTCGTATTTGATTGAGATTTCAAGAATATCTGAAGCAAGTCTAAGCTTTGTGGAAGTCAGTAGGGGACAGAATGCCCCCTTCCAGGTCTCTGGTAGCACGATGGGGCTTTCTGATGGAAGCCCCATCGTCAGATATTTCTGCACAGGGCTTGAGTCTTGAGCATTTGACCTGAGCCTCAGAGGAGAGTTTCATAAACAGCCACAGTGTAGTCAAGAGCCTTTGGCTTTAATCAGTGTTATCAGAGATTGTTTCTGATGTGAATTTTCTATCTATTTCTGTCTTTGTTTTCTACTTGATTTTGCAACTTTTTTTCCTAGTTAGTTCTGTGAGTATTTCAATATTCTTTGAATGAATTTCTTTTCCATTTATGTTGGCCAGAAATGGTTTCTACTTTTTAAAAACACAAAGTCTTATTGATTAAAACAATAAAGCTGCTTACTCATCAGTCAGGATGCAGTCTTGGTCGGAAAACATAAGTTTTAGAAGAATGAATGCTATTGGAGAAGATTACCAAATACCTTTCATTAACCAGGTAGAAGGTGTATAATGATGATATGTGGAGGAATCTAAAGACAAAATGTCAGAGTCTAGTTAATCAGTGTTATAAAGAATCTAATGGAAACAGCAATCCATTATTTTACTCAGATCAAACCACACACACAGTCACGTGGTAGGTGCTACAGGACGTGGAAAAAGAACAGAGGCGTGGAAGGGAGCAGAGAACGCTGCTGCACTGCCCAGCCCCCTGCCCCGCAGGGCCACTCAATGCTCCCAGTGGAGAGAGAATTTGTGCACCCTAGAGAGGGAGAGTGAAGAGACTGTGGGACTTTGTATGGGACTCAAGCCCACCCTGCCGCAGGAACACAGCACAGGGCAGAACTCTACCAGTGCCCCGGAGGGAGCATTGAAATTGGCCTGGCCAGAGGGGAATCCTCTCTTCTTCCCTTTTGGCCTGAAATGCAAATTCTGGGTAGCCCTACCACCAGCTGACAAAAAGCATCCTGAGGTCCAGAATAAATTCATACAGCAGTCAGGACACAACCCCTGCGGCTTGTGTGGCTGTGTGGGCCCAGGGGACTTGGGGTGCCAGTGACCTAGGAAAACACCACAGGTGGCAGCCAAGCTGGGCCCATCCCCGTTCCCCAACTATAGCAGCGCGGCTCTGGGAAAGTCTTCTTCCTCTTGAAGAAAGGAAAGGGGAGAGTTCAGAGGACTTTGTTCTGCAACTTAGATACCAGCAAACAGAGTAAAGTAACAGACTTGTAAAGCCCCTGAGTCCTGGAAGGCATTTCTAGACCAACTAGGGCTAGGAGGAAATGTGCTGCCCTGAAGGGAAGGACCCAGTCCTGGCACGCCACGCAACCTGCTGACCAAGTAGGCTTCAGACTTTGAATAAACATCAGAGGCAGCCAGGCACTGTCACTGTCGACTTTTGGTGAAGCTGGAATTGCTCAGGGGTGACCTGGCACAGTCCTAGCTGCAGGGGCCATGAAGAAGCACCCACAGCATCCTACCTCCCCGACTTCCCCAGGCCAGCACAGAAAGGGAGGGAAGAGAGTGGGAGAATATGCCTGATAATCCGGGAAGTTCTATTGTGTCTTTCCCAAGCTTACCAAAGCAGTACCACCAGGGGTCTGCAATAGTCACAGCGGCACTGGGCTTGGGACATCACAGCGCGAGTACAGCTGCAGTGACCAAAGGCTTAGATCACAACACTCAATTCCCTTTGAATATCTGGAAAGCCTTCTCAAAAGGAGGACTTCAAACAAGCCAGACTGTAAAGTTAAAATTAATACCTAACTCTCCAATGCCCAGACACTGACAAACATCCATGAGCAGCAAGAACATCCAAGAAAACATGAGCTCACCCAATAAACTAATAAGGTACCAGAGACCAATCCCAGAGATGGTGTCCTTTCAGACAAAGAACTCAGAGTACCTATTTGAAGAAACACAGTGGCAGGTGATTACTGAGTTATCATGGCATGGATGACCATAGGAGATTTATGCTACTCTGTCTTAAACATGAAGACATGATGATTTGGAAGTTGTCGTAGCTTTCTAATAACCATTTGAATGACCATAGGTCACTACATATTTTAAGGTCAAGCTACATATTTTTGACCTTAGCACAGATTCTAACATTTTTTAGTATAAATTTCAGAAACTCAAAAAGTGAGCTATTTTTGCCACAATAATTAAGGTGACTGATTGATTGCATTGAGAAACCCAAGTCTCACGGTGTTCTTTGCAGTACAGCTTTTTAGCAACTGCCATCAAAAGATGAAGTTCATTTTATATCCCTTAGGTTTGGGCTAAATTTTTAACTTGTTTTGATGCAGAAAATGTGGTAAAAAAATGATATCCTATCAGTTCTAAACCGAGGTCAGGAGACCTCACATGCGTATTTCCCCCTTGGAATCCTTTAACTATCTTTTAAACAAACCTGGGACAGCTTCCTACAGGGTGGGATGGGCCATTGCAGAGGAGACCACAGTAGAACAGCTAAACCATTGCCGGCGACCAACCAGTTGACAAGAACGTATGAATGAGCCCAGTCAAAGTTAGCCAAGTTTCTCCTAGTGGCAACCATCCAACCAGCTCACAGATCCCTGACTAAAAATACATGGTGGTTGTTTTAAGCCACTCAGTTATGAAGTAGTTTGTTACAGTGATGGTAACTAATATAAGCAGAAATATTTAATATTCATAAAAGTGTTCTTAAAGCATTAATGTGCCTATTAAATCATCAAAGCAAGTTTATGGCCCTTAAAATTTTAATATTGTCAATTATGCCCATTGCGTTTTAGCATTCTATATTAAATATCTATGCATCTATAATATTGCAACTTATCAAAACCAACTTAAGTAGCTTAATTCGCTTACTTCCATATTTCCAAAATTAAGTTTAGAAACCTATATACTCTAGGTTTCCTTCGGTTGGGATTAAAGGAAGAAGGATAGTATATGCTGACCATCAAACAACAGAAATACAACTAATTGGTAATATTCATTGAGCACTTTCTCTGTGCCAGAACCTGTGACAGGCACGAAGTCTTCATTCTCACCTTAAATGCTGAATGACACTCAATCTGCACTTTCTACGGGGAATCCATACATCCTCAGGGTCTGGTCTGATGAGGGCAAACCCACGGAGCCGGAGCTGTCAGCCTTCATCAGAGCTGGTGTGCAGACTGCCAATACCTGGTCTGTTCTGGATGTAGCAGCAGCAGCTGTGGCCCTGGGAGACAGACAGGCAGAGCATCTAGGAGCAGAGTCAGCAGGAGGCAGCTGGTGCAGTGCCTTGGGCTCCGGAAGTTGCATGGAAAGTCAGAGAGCACATTGGAAGAGTCCTAATTTTCCTAAAAGCTCAAGGAACCAGCTTCAGGAAAGACATTCGAGTGAGAGCCTTCTTCCTACATCTGAGGAAGTTGAATTATTACTTAATAAGGTCCCAAGCTAAGACAAGTGGCCACTGTGTGAAGCAATTGCCCCCAAATAGATGAAACAGCCCTGCTTTACCTGTATTCATCTTATTCTCATTTACCTTCCTCAAAATCTTCTAAGGAACATGTCTAAAATACAGACTAAAGCCCTCATTTCCTATAGTTTCGTGTTCATAGGCTTGAGCTTGTGCTCAAGAATTTGTATTTTAAAAAGTATCCTGGGCTCGTTTTGGCAGCACATATACTAAAATTGGAACGATATAGAGAAGATTAGCATGGCCCCTGCGCAAGGATGACACACAAATTTGTGAAGCATTCCATATTTTAAATTAAAAAAAAAAAAGGAAAAGAAAAAACAAATATCCTAGTTGAGCTTTATGGGAAGTTTCAGAAACATCACTATCTCATTACAGCATCACAATCTCTTGCAATAGGCAGAAAGGGCGGCTATAACCAACCAGCAGGTGTGCAAGGCTGAAGTAGCACAAACCCAGGCAAAGCAGAACAAGCTAGGAAGGGGGGTTGTGTGTGAGAGACAACAAGGATTTTCACCACCAAGGAGCGCCGGGAAACACTGGTCTTATGCTTCACTCTGTGGCCTGAGTTAATGGTTTTCTTTTTCTTCTTTCTTTCTGTTCTTCCTCCTTTCTTCTCTCCCTCTCTCCCTTCCTTTCTTCCTTCTTTCTGTATTGAGGGTTATCGTACACCAGGCACAGATATGAATTTCCAAACTCAAAAGTTTCTTTTTAGCATTACCCCAGCCCTGAGGGAGTAATAGTCTAATAGGAATGATAGGCATATAGCCAAATATTAGAAAACTCATGGCTTCAGTGTTATAATGGAAGTATGAAAAAAATGGGGTGGAATTAGAGAAGGGAGAAACTAATTCCACTGGGAGAAAGGAAAGGTCAGGGATAATTTCAGTGGGACTAGATCATGAAGGATGAATAAGGGTTTTCCTCCATGCAGAGGGCTGGAAGGGCATCTTAGGCAGAAGGAACAGTATATGCTAAGATGTAGAAAAGATTAGGCATTTTGAGTGAAGGGAGAAACACACACACAGATACACACACATACACTGTAGTTGGAGAATGGAGTAATAGAGGGGGTGGGAGTATATAAATCAAGTAAATTAGAGTTAAGTAGTAAAATTATCTTGTGTCCTTATGTTAAGAAATTTGAGAATTATCTAGAATCCATGAAAAGTCAATTCAGCCATCTAAACACTTTAAAAAGAAAATAAATGGTCAGATGTATTTGTGGGAATATTTTCTACACTTAATATGGTACATGTGCCACATGACTGTGGGTGTGTGCTACAAAATAATTTGTATCCCTTCAAAATGTATATACTGGGCCCATAACCCCTGATGAGATGGCATTTAGAGGTGAGGCCTTTGGGAAGTAATTAGGTTTAGATGAGGTCACTCTTTGAGTGTTCTCCTTAAGAGAGAATAGAGTTCCCTCTCTCTCTACCTGTGAAGACATAGTGAGGAGGCTGTGATCTGCAAACCAGGTGGAAGTTCTCACCAGGAACCACACTGGCCAGTATCTTGACTTTGAACTTCCCAGCCTCCAGAACTATAACATATAAATGACTGCTGTCTAAGTCACCTGCAATCGCTGGTATTTTGCTACAGCAGCCATAGCTGACTAAGGAGTATTCAAGTTTACTTTGCATTTGAATTCAGTGCAAGAGTTGGGTAGAGAACCAAGGGGAAAAATTAAGAAAGCCCTAGAGTGCCCTGACCTTGCTAGTCAGGGTTAGAAGCCTGTAATTACTGCCTTTCTGATTCTAGTTTATTGAGGTATCAGATCAGGAGATTTAAAAGATGCTACCATTTTGTCACCCCTCACTTTGCCTAATTCATAGAAACATCATTACAAGAATGAGATGCCACAGGGTGGCAGAGTAGGGAGACATAAAATGAATTCATGTGGAAAAAATACTGAATATAAATACTGATATGAATAGGTAATTTCATATTGAGTGAATAAGATTGCACCAAGGTGAGGGTCAGAATAGCTGTGATGCAGCCAACATACTTCTCATCATTAATTCCTCCACTCTCTATTTTCATTCTTACACAGATCCTCCCATATGAAAGGCAGCTCACAATGGCTATTTCTGTCCTTACAGTACACCTAGTGTCAAGATTCATGAGGTCAGAGGCGAAGATGAATTTGTTGGTTAAGCTGTTCTCTCCTAAGGGCAAGAAGTGTAATCATTTTTTTTTTTTTTTTTTGGTATTGACCTTGTCTTGTCTGGAAATGAATCAATGAATCAAGCTAAGAATGGTAAACTATGAATAAATGATTTATGCTTGTCTTGACAAAATATGATAGACTGCATGGACTCCTGACTATTACTGTATATAAAGATTTATACAGTATACAAGCTGCTGTGCACTGGAGAAAGAGCAGAGTTTGCTCCGTGTTTACACATTACTCCTACTGAGCCCGTCCAGGAGAGAAGAGTGACTGAATGTGAGGGACCCCGTGGGATTGTTTTCCAGGTAGTTAATGCTTTCTTCTTTATTCTTCTATTGCTTTCCTTTTCTGTCACTTTCTTTTTCCTTTTTCTGTTTTTCTTTAGGAGTCACAATAAAATCCTATACATAACCAAAAATTCAAATCCATTTAGTTAACAATTGCTTTTGACTGATCATCTCACCCTAATTTCTGAAAAGTTCTCTAGCGTTCTTGACCAGTAGTGAATTAAGGAAAATTCATTGTAGTCACAAAGGCCAACAGAGATGAAATGAGAGCCTGATGAATGAGTTTCTTCTGGATATGACCTCACATGCCGTTGTGGTCTATCTGTAGTGGAGAGGGTGCAGGGGCAGGGATGGAAAGGAGAGGCCAGGCCAAGAAAACAAATGGAATTCCACTTCTCAGCTTAAACTCTTCTGGAGATGGTCCCACTTATGGCTCAATCTATTTTGCGTACTTTTCAACATTTGTATTTAAAGGGTAAATATAGAGAATGAAACAAGAGGTCTCCCAGGAAGGGACAAAAACCCATCTCCTAGTGGTGGCTTCATATGGAAGAATTGAAGTGGGAGCCAACTAGTGACAGAATGCTTTTTGAGACAGACAGAGAATAGATTCTACTCCAGAGACACAGTGCTGAGAGGAGGGGGCCACTTCTAGGGCTATGGAAATGTTTTTAAACTCCATGGGAAAACAGTTGCCCGCGACCATTTGTGGTCAGGCCATAAAGGTTAATAATAAAGGTCACAGAAAGGTAAGTGAACCAATTTGTAAGGTGTCAGTTTCGTAACTCATTCATCTTTCAGGGGTTGCAGGTGGTGCGACTTGCTGGTGACTTCTTTGTGGAGGTGCATTAGGAGTTGGTGTGTGTCCAAATGGCTGCGCTCAGGCTTTCTGGACCTTTCTTTCCTGCAGTATCCCTAACTGCCTTAAGTCAATCACCAAAATGATTATTTCACCTGGGAATTGACAATGTATGTCACATAGAATGTACTGGAAGGCTCAGGATGGGAAATGTTTTGCTTTCCCTAAGAACTGAAACAACCCTGGGTCCTTATAACATTATTACTTGATACACTGTAGTACGTGCCATGGAAGTTACTGTCATCATCAAAGTGGAGGGCTTGGCCATGGCTTGGATTATCAGCTTGGCAATCTGAGTACCCTATAAAGTCATATTCTCTCTCTCTGTCTTAAGAATTGTAAACATTGTTCATTGTGAGATAAAAACCTATATACAACACAGTTTTCGTCCAATATTACAAAGAACAAAGGAATAAATACTTTAATGTATTAAACACCACATTGTATTTTAAAAGGAGAATAATTAATTTGACAGGATATTTAAATGTATTTTGTACTGTATATCCTAAGAGGATGAAAAACTAAAAAAAAAGCCGGAAAAGGCAGATTCACAGAACCAAGAGAATATGTCACTTGATGTAGCCCAGTTCAAAGAGGAACATCTTAAACATCGTGAACCCACTTTCCATAGATCACAGAAACACCCTTTGGACTAATGGATAGCAAGAAGTGAAGTGCTTAGGGAGGTGCCTGTGGCTCAGAGGAGTAGGGCACTGGCCCCATATATCAAAAAGTGGTAGGTTCAAACCCGCGCCCTGGCCAAAAACTGCAAAAAAAAAAAAAAAAAGTAAAGTGCTTTTGTTTTGTTTTGTTTTAGTCCTTTCTAGAGTTTAATTTTATTTCTGATATTCTTATATTTTGAGTTTCATTCTGGGAATTTCTAATGATCTTCAACTTTTGAAAGCCATTTTAGTTTTGAAGCTCTTAGGCGTCCTAAAATTTTGTACCAGTGAGTCTTTACGCACTTAAAGCAAAGAAGATACAAAGGACATATCAGAGACAAGATGAAGCTGGTTAAGTCAGAAAAAGTCTGTGGTTACCCTAGTATTACCATCTGCGTATATACATATCTCCTTGAACATAGGGACACAAATCACTTCAATGATTTGCTTTCATGATATGGCAAAGGTGAAGGGTTTGCATATATATCGGGGCCCCTAATCACCTTTATTTGTATTTAATCAAAGGAAGATTATCCTTAGTGAGCCTTATCAACTCAGATGAGCCTTTAAAAACGTAAGTTAGCCTTCCCTTGACATCTGAGACATTTTCCTACTGTCCTTGAAGAAACAAGGCCACTACACTATGAGTCATTCAACTATAAGAAAGTAAATTCTGCCAACAACCTCATGGGCGTGGGGGAAGGTTCCAAGCTCAAAGGAAAATGTAGGCCTGGCTTATATTTATTGCAGTCTTTTGAAACCACAAGCAGTGAGAAGCTGTGTGTGGGTTTTATATTTATTTTATTTTATTTTTGAGACAGTTTCACTTTATTGCTCATGGTAGAGTGTCATGACATCATAGCTCACAGCAACCTCCAACTCTTGGACTCAAGTGATTCTCTTGCCTCAGCCTCCCAAGTAGCTGAGACTACAGGCACCTGCCACAGGTCTTGCTCTGGTTCAAATGGGTCTCAAGCCTGTGAGCTCAGGTAATCCACCTGCCTCATCCTCCCCACTGTGAGAATTATATACAGTATGTGAAAATATATAGAGATACATATGAACACACGTAGAGACTTAGATATATATATATATCTCTCTTATTGGTTATGTTACCCTAGAAAATATATTTTATACATTATTTTATGTTGTTATATACAGTATATAAATATATTTTGTATATGTATTATTTTATCTTATTAAATTATGTATTATCATTTAAAATAGTTGACTATTTTAAATTGCACATGAACTTTATGGACAGCCTGTATGTAGTAACAGAGGCAGAGGGATTTATCTTCAGGAACTGGCTTTCGTAAGTCCTCAAACCAGCAGTCAGCAGACTAGAGACCAAAGACAACAAATAGTATCAGTTCTAGTCTGAGTCCAAGTCCCAAGACAGAAGAACAATGTCCCAGCTCAAAGACAGTCCAGCAGAGACATTTCTCACTTAGCCTCTGCAAGTCTGTTCAGGCCTCCGTCAGACTTGATGAGTCCCACCCTTTGGGGAGGGTTGTCTGCTTTATCAGTCTTCTGGTTCAAATGCGAATCTCATCCACAAACATACAGATACACAGAATAATGTTTAATCAAATTTCTGGACCCATGGTATAATCTAGGTTATGTATAAAACTCGCCCTTCCAAGGAAAACTAACAGGAGGACTTGGTGCGGATCCTGGGAATCTGCTATAAGGCCACATCCAATCCTTGCTAGACGATGTGTGAGCAGGTCCCAGTCTGTCTACAAGTTTACACAGATTACTCCATGTTTTTATATTAATATTTATATGCTTTCCATAACATTAATATTCCTTAACACTCAGTGCTCACTCACTGTTTCAGGTAAATGAATTACTGATCTCCAGTAATTTGACTGTCGGTCAAAATAGAATTGGGCAATAGGCCCATTCTTCAAGATACTTAAAACACTGTGTATAAGTTAAACAGATCTGAGTGTTTACTAGGTGCAGAATAATGCAGTATGTGCTCTGAGTAATATAACAAATATCTACACTGAGATTTTATTCCTAAGAAGCTTTCTATCTAATGAGAACAGAGCAAACCAGATATAAAACAGTGAAAGCTAAAACAAAGTTCTTATGAAGTTCTGTGGGATAATTGGAGAAGAGGGAATCAATTCTGCAGGGGGAGATCGGATCTAACTAGGTGATTATAGGTTTTAGAAAAACGATAATATTTAAAATCAACATTGAAGTTAGAGAGGACTTGGAAAAGTGGGGATATATAGAAATTTATTATATTAAGAGAAAAAGGACAAACGGGCCGTGCTGATTCTAAATTCTCTTCAAGGCACAGGACCAGTAAAATGGCCTGGCACGTGAACTTGGAAGATCTGTTTGTATATCACCTCTTTTCCTTATAAACAATCTTAATTTTTCTGAGTCCAAGATATCTCAAGCTTCATGCTGTGAAAATTAGATGAGATCATATGACCGATTTGATTAAAGTGAAATCTTTATTTTTTTCCAGTTACTTCTTGTCACTGAGCTCTGTTGTATTTTTTTTTTTTTGTAGAGACAGAGTCTCATTTGTTGCCCTTGGTAGAGTGCCACAGAGTCATACAGCTCACAGCAAACTCCAACTCCTGGGCTTAAGCGACTCTCTTGCCTCAACCTGCTGAGTAGCTGGGACTACAGGCGCCCGCCACAATGCCCGGCTATTTTTCGGTTGCAGTTTGGTCAAGGCCGGGTTTGAACCTGCCACCCTCAGTATATGGGGCCGGCGTCCTACTCACTGAGCCACAGGCACTGCCCAGCTCTGTTGTATTCTAATCACCTGTTGGGTTAGGTGCTTCCCAGAGAACATCTATGCATTCTTTCGTTTCCTTCACTTTGGTTGAAACCATCTCATTTCAGTCAAGACTTTGTTTTCAGCTTTTAAGAATTTCAATATTATATTTGATTCAAAGCTTTTCTCCTCTCCCAGCACATAAGCATTTGGCTCCAACAACATAGAGGGGTGGGGCGGGGCAGGCGGTTTTGTGAACCTCCTGGTCTCCTGCCTCTGTTCTGTCCCTCTTTTTCGTCTCACGGTGTTGGTCCTGAGACAAGAAGGACAGATGATCAGTGGATCAGAGATGGAGACTGTGGATGCTTCATACAACCTTTTCATTATTGGAAAGTGGGACATTCCTTCCTTTTTCTTTCTTTTTTATTATAGCACATGCATATTTCTTTTTGTTCTCATAAATACATCAGTTGGACTTTCTTGGACTCTTAGCAGACGCATTCTGGAAAGAAGCAAAGAACAAGAATAGTTCTCAGACTTTAAGCTCAAAGGCTCCGTGCTAACCATTTATAACAATGGGCTATTTCTTTCTATGATTACAGCACCGATGTGTATGTCCACCCTGGTTCTCAGAAACTATCTCGGTTCAGAAGGCCTTTCCTTTCCGTTCTTTTCTTTCTCTATTTTCGCATGGAATGCTATCAGTAAGTGACTCACATTTGTTTTCTGGGAACTGCCTTCTCTGGGTCTCCCGAGCCGATCAATCTCCACTCCCACTGTTTCCTCCTCCCTGGTGCTGAAATCATCCCATCTGGGCTGACTTCACGAAGCTTACCTCTTAGAATGGGTGCTCCTCCTCTTTTGAGTATGAATATTCTTCAGAAATTTCTGAGATCTTTCACGGATTACACCCTTTGCAGAGCCTGTTCCTCACAGTATCATTCCAACCTGTTGTGTAGGCCCCACCAGCCTCTAACTTTGTCACCTACATGTAATTTGAAAACTTAATTGAAGCTTAACTTACAATTTGGGCACACTTCCTATTTTTCTTTTCCTTTAGTTCAGCTGGAAATGTGGAAGTATTAAAATCTAAGATGCTAACATGCTTGTACCAGAGACACATCTGAATTTTATAAATATAATATCCTCATTCATGTCTCAAATTTTTAAATAGATAGATTTAATATATCCCCTCCATACTTTTGGCCACTGATATTTTCTTTGAACTCCTGCTGCCTCTAATTCACATAGACCCGGGTACAAGAGTGAAGAAAAAGATGAGTTTTCAAGAATGGCACAATGCTAAGGTAAGGGGGTGTGGGCTGCCTTGGTTTTGTGGGTACTCCCCACGTGCCCCTCACGTGGCCAGTTGTTTGGAGAAATCTTTCATCTCTCTGGCAGAATATAATTCTTCAATTGCTTTAACATGGAGGCACATTTCCCAGTTGGACTACACAAAAATATGTGTTGTGTATTGTGTGCTGGCATCTGATCTGCCCTGATGCCTCTGTAGTTGACACCCTCCTCTCACCCCAGGGTTGTTCCCAGCTCTCCTCAGCTCTGCTTGCTCTTCATGGGGTCATGGTAACCAAAGTTTTTTGATACTGCTCTTCCCTATGCACTGTGGAATTTCTCAAATTTCTTAGAGTTTCTGGCCCACTCAGGGATCATCTTCTAGTCTAAGTGATTCCCCTCCTTGCTTGTTACTAATTTCTTTTCTTTCATATCTGGAAGCACAGAATGAATCGGAAGGCTGTAGTGCACCTTTAGATCTGTATCTTTACCCCTCACTACTCAATATCCGGGTCATGTTCCCCTGGATGAAGTCTGGTTTATCCTGCTCTTGTTTAAATTGGTGCACAGCACTTGATAAACCATTCTTTTTGCTCTGTCATGAAAAACAGGTTGACCATCAGCTCCCTTGCCCTGCCTTATACTTCTGTGGGTACAGCTTGAGATTAAATTAATACATTTTGACAGTGCAACACATTTGCTCTTATAGAAATTAAATCAACTAATACCACTAGGTTTTTTTTTTTGTTGTTGTTGTTGTAGATACAGTGATACCGAGCTGCGTATTCTGTGTGACTTGCTCTACAGTTGAATTTTTGACCCATTTCACTCTTTTGTTGCAGTCTTTTCAGGTTTGGTTTCTTATGTAACCTATTACTTATCACTCCCTTTTTAATATAAATTATGACCAGTATAACCAAAGATAAAAATTATTTCAAAGATCTCTAGCAGAAGAACCCTTAGGTAACCCAATGAAGTGAGAACTTCGAAAATAAGCTAATAGTGTTATGTATATCATAAATTTAGTTGCACCGACTAAGCAAATAGAGCTGATATGGTTTGTACTAACTTTGATTCTGATCAAACACTGCCTGAATATTTCTCCTTGGATAATCACAATATTTTTGTATTAGATAAATTGAGGCAAAGATATAGATGATAGATAGATAGATAGATAGCTTTAGCTGTCTCTCTTGCAAATAATCATTTGCCTTAACAAAATTTGAAGAAAGTTTGTAGCTTCAAAGCTATTTCCTTCCCATTTGCCTCATGTTCTAATGTTGTTTCATATTTGGTTACCCCAGAATTATACACAGGTGGTCTTTTCTTTAGGATCCCTTGTTTGTAATATTCTTCTTCTAATCTAATACTTTTATGCATTTTAGTAGCCCTGTAAAATCTCTTCTCTTCCATAATTTTTATACCTTGTCAGGTATGAGAAAAAAAGTAAAACATTTTTATTCACTTTCACTTGCAGAAAAATTGGTATTTTCTTTGTAAAGAAATTCAAAAGTAACTATTGTAATTTAGAATTCACAGAGATCTTTCATTTTAGGATAGAAGATTAAACATAACATTTTCCTCCTTAACATTTTAAGACCCCATTAAAATGATAAAAACCAGGTAGAAGAAGTAAAAATTCATCGCATAAACAGAGTAAGAATGGTACATTTCTGGACAAGAGCTTTCAGCATTCCTTAAAGTAGAAAATGAAGTGGTTTCCAAGGAAATGGTGTAGAAGCAGCTAATCTGAGGATGGAAGTGATGCTGGGAACACTCTCTCTCCTTCTCCTTACCTCTCTCCTCCTCCCCCTTGAAGATGAACACTGCTGGGACGCTCACCCTGCTGGACACTTTACTGGCCACAGAGGACAGAGCTGTGCCTGGCCTTCAGCGTCCAGGCACACAGAGGTGTGTTGCCCACTTTCTCTTCTCTGCTACAGTCAGGGGTGGTAGGATGACCCAGACTGCTCCAAGAATTGTTTTAAAGTGCTTTTGTTTCTTTTAATTATTAATTGGACAGATATATATTGAATTCCTACTTAGTGCTAGATGCATGAAGAATGTAGCACAGAACAGTGAGTAAATAAGAAGTGGACTCCACATTCACGAAATTAATCACACAAAAATGTAAAATATGGCTACCACAGAAATAACTTCCCACAGAAAAGTACAAGCTGCAATGAGAACAAACAATGGGATATGCCCTATGGCCTGGCGTGATTTCATGAAGAGGTGAGAGTTTCACCGCACGTCTGTCTATTCGCTGGTCAGCAAGTGCAGCACCAGCATTGGGAAGAGGATGTTTAAATCACTGAGCTAGGAGGGTGCTGGCAAAGTTAAGATTATGAGAGACGCCCGGTGAGGCCAGAACACAGTCAAACAGAAATGTAGGCCAGGTCAAAATATAGTGGACAGCACAGGGGACATGTTGAGAGCTAATGGGCCATAGAACTGTAGGATCGGATCATTTTCTTTAAAACTGAGAAGATCTCACTGAGTGTTTGGTGCCACTTAGTGCCCCTTTGTTTGTAGAAAATCTGGTGTAATTCAACTTTTAAAGTTTTGTTTTATTTTGCTTCACTTTCTGGAATTTTTAGGATTATATAAACCTACTGCTTCTGGGAAATCAATGAGACTGCAAAGTGACTGTCCTTTCACTGCAGTAAATACAACTTGGGGCATTTTTCTTTTCTCTTTGCTTTTCTGGTCTTTCTTTCAAACTCTTGGTTGATATTTCTCATTATCTGCACTGGATTAGTGTTTTACAGGTAGTAAAATCTGCCCGTGTTACATATGAGTGAGGTTGGACGCATGTGTGCAATCCCACAGCCCTCACACAACCCAGATGTGGAACACGGGCATCATCCCAAACGTTTCACTTGATCTTTGTGGAAAAAAACCTTCACCCCCTTCTTCAGAGAAAATCTAGAAAAACTACCTCCCAAAGTGGGTCAGATCCTAAAGACCAAAGCATGACTCAGGTAAGTCCAGCGTGGCAAGTTAGATGAGCTTATCAGAGGTGACACACAAGGACTCCTGCTCCGGGTGACACAGGCATTTCTTCCAGCAGTAGTGTCCCTGTCTGCCCACCCTGTGGTGTTGCCTTAAGTCCTTTCACAATGAATGACACAGAGCTGTTATGTTTTTTGTGGGGTTTTTTGAGACAGTCTTGCTCCCCAGCCCTTGGTAGAGTGTCTAGGCATCATAGTGCACAGCAGCCTCAGACACTCGAACCAAAGTGATCCTCTTGCTTCAGCCTCCTGGGTAGCTGGAACTGGGACTACAGGACCCCTGTCACAATGCATGGCTAATTTATCTATTTTTAATAGAGATGGGGTCTTGTCCTTGCTCAGGCTTGTATTGAACTCCTGAGTTCAGGTGACCCTCCCACCTAAGGCTCTCAGGATTACAGGCGTGAGCCACTGGGCCCGGCCTGACACAGAGCATTACATGGTATCATTACTTGCTCACAGTGAGACACAGGAAGCCCATGCAAAAGCAGTCACGCATCGTCATGCAACCCACATCATGTCACACACCGTCATGCAACCCACATCACATCACACACCATCATGCAACCCACATCACATCACACACCATCATGCAACCCACATCATGTCATGCACCATCATGCAACCCACATCATATCACACACCATCATGCAACCCACATCACGTCACGCACCGTCATGCAACCCACATCACGTCACGCACCGTCATGCAACCCGCATCACGTTACACACCGTCATGCAACCCACATCACGTCATGCATCGTCATGCAACCCACATCATATCACACATCATCATGCAACCCACATCACGTTACTGACATTGTGATTTCCCAGAAGGTGGGGAGTTTAGTAGGACAGTTAGCTAAAGGCACTGTGGGACCAGCAGAACAAGCCAAAAGCAGTCAGGGCTGATTTGAGTTGGCTATTTCAGGGCGAGAAATCGCTGAGTCACCCCAGGAAGTACTCAGTGCTTTTTCTGGGCCCAGCAGTTATCTCCCTCCCTGCCTGTCTACTTTGTGATGATCTGCTGAGCACTCCAGGCCAGTACGCTGTGTCCGTGAGGCGGCAGGGAGCCTGCATTTTCCCCTTAGCTCTACGTTCAGCTCCTAGCAAATCTGGTCATGTCCTGTCGCTACAGTTTTTTCCTTTTCCAGAGTTTCCTATAAAGGCAATACTACCTGACAGAAGGTCCCAGCTGTTCCCAGGCTGGGAGGCACAGTGGTTGAACCTGCTAGCTGGGCTTGCTGTATGCTCCTGAGTTTTATCAGTTAGCAAAGCGTCCCAGCTGGGCTGTGGAAGTTTGTCACACCTAGTACAGCCAACAGAATAAGGTTCACTTTCTGGTCCATCCACCTTGTCCCCTAAAATCTCACCGGGCTGGTGCCAAGGCAGGCCTGAGAAGTAGCTGCACTCGGGGTCCGTGTGAAGCGGAGGAACCCTGAGCTCAGCTCACCCGTAATATTTTAATCAGGCTTTTAATAAACCTGCCCACCCTTTGCCCTGTGTATGCGACAATCTAGTATAGTGGCTACTAAACAAACCTCTTCCTCAGATAGAAGACACTATCTCTTCCTTCTGAGAGCTTTGAATATCAAACATCCTTGAAAAGAGAGTCTTCAACAAAAGCTGCCACGTTGTATAGAAATACTGTCATGAATTGTCACCCAACAATAGACCTTTGCATAAGGTTTGCTGCTCTCAGCATAAAGATGTTGAGATTCGCAGCTGACACGCCTATCAGTAATCTCAGCCTGTTCACGCCTGAGTCGTACAAGCACACCTTGCTTTATCGCTCTTCTCTCTATTGTGCTCAGATATTGTGGATTTTTTTTTCCTTTTTACAAACTACAGCTTTCCGGTCACTGCACCAAACAAGGCTTTGGGAGCGTCGCCTTCCCAACAGCAGATGGTCACTTTGTGTTTCCTGTCACAGTTTGGTAATTCTTGTAATGTTTCAAAAATTTTCATGATTATTATACCTGTTATCATGATCTGTGATCAGTGGTCTTTAATGCTACCATAGAGATTGTTTTGGAGTGCCGTGAACTGTGCCTATGCAAGACGGCAAGCTTAATAAATGTGGTGTGGGGTCTGAGTGCTCCCCCAACTGGTCATTGCCTACCTCTCACCCTATTCTCTGAGACCGGGTATTAAAATTAGGCCAATTAAAAACCCAACAATGCCTTTGAGTGCTGGAGTGAGGAGAAGAGTCCCACATCTTTCATCCTAAATAAAAAGCTAGAAATGATTAAGCTTAGACACGTCAAAAGCCAAAATCAGCTGAAAGCTGGTCCTCTCATGCCTGCAATTTAGCAAAACTGTGAATGCTAATGAAGTGATCTTGAAGGAAATTAGAAGTGATACTCCAGTGAAACATGGGGAATAAAAGAATGAAATAGTTTTATTGTTCATATGGGGAAAGTTTTAGCATTCTGAATAGAAGATCACAGAAGCCACAACATTCCCTTAAGCCAAAGACTAGTTCAGAGAAAAGCCCTCACCCTTTTCAACTCAATGAAGGCTGAGAGAATTGAGGAAACTACAGAAGAAAAGTTTGAATCTAGCAGAGGTTGGTTCACAAAATGTAATGAAAGAAGCCATCTTTATAAGTGCAAAGTAAAGCTAGTGTGCTAATGCAAAGACTGCGATCAGTTATCCAGAGAGGTTGTGAAGGTAATCGAGGTAGGCATCAACAGCAGATTTTCACTGCAGGCAAAAAGCTGTTGCCCCTAGGACTTTCATAGCTATAGAGAAGTCAATTCCCAACTTTAAAGCTTCAAAGGAGAGGTTGGCTCTCTTCTTTGGGGCTAACGGAGCTGGTAACTTCAGGTTACCATTTACCGTTGTGAGAATCCTAGGGCCCTTTAAAATTATGCTAAGTCTACTCTGCCTGTGCTCCATAAATGGAAAAAACAAAACGTAGATGACAGCGTAGCTCTTTATATCATGGTAAGTCCACTTCTGAGACCTGCCTCTGAGAGCAAAACATTCCTTTCACAGTATTACTGCTCCCTGACAATGTGCCTAGTGACCCAAGAGATCTGAAGGACACGTACGAGGAAATCAAGGTTGTTTGCACGTCTTCTAACTCAACTTCAATTCTTCATCCAATGGAGTAAGGGCAGCTTTTGACTTTTGAGTATGATTATTTAAGAAATACATTTCATAGGCTGCAGCTTCCATAGATAGTGATTCTTCTGATGGATTTGGGCAAAGTAAATTGAAGACTGTTTGGGAAGGACTCATTATTATAGATGCCGTTAGAAACATGCAGTTCATAAAAGAAGGTCAAAATGGTGACACTGATAGGAGATTGAGAGAAGTCCATTCTGTCCTTACAAATGATTTGCAGGAGTTTGAGACTCTCCTGGAGGAAGTCACTGCAGATGTGGAAGAGATAGCAAGAGGAGTAGAATTAGAAGTGGGGCCTAAAGATGTGAAGTAATTGCTACAATCTTATGACAAAACTCAAATGGATGAGGAGTTACTTCTTATGAATGAGGAGAGAAAGCGGTTTCTCGATAGAAATCTACTCCTGGTGAAGATGCTGTGAACTTTGCTGAAAAGACAAGAAAGGATTCGGGATACTCTAGGTATAAACTTACTTGATAAAACAGTGGCAGGTGTGAGAGGATTGACTCCAATTTTGGAAGAAGTTCTACTGTGGGTCAAATGCTAGCAAACCACGTCACATGCTACAGAGAAATCCTTTGTGAAAGGCAGAGTCTATCCATACAGCAGACTTCACTATTGTCTTATGTTAAGAAATTGCTACAGCCACCCTGACCATCAGCAGCTACCACCCTGATAAGTCATCAGACATCAACACTGAAGCAGAACCTCCACCAGCAAAGGACTGTGACTCTATGACTGTTCAGATAATTGTTAGCACTTTTTAGCAATGAAATATTTCTAATGAAGGTATGTACATTTTGTAGGCATAATGCCATTGCATACTTAGTAGACTGTAGTACAATATAAACATAGATTTTGTACACAGTAGGAAACAAAAAATTTGTACGACTCCCTTTATTTCAATATTCCCTTGGGGTGGTGTGAAACCATACCTTCAATGTCCCTCAGATACGCCTCAGTACCGATATACTACCCTGTGTTGTATCATGTCCACAGTTTGTGGGCATTTGGTTGCCTCCAGTTAAATCTATTATAAACATGCACTCTTTTTCTTAGAAATGTGTTTTTATTGATCTTGAGTAACTAGCTGAAGGTGGGATTGTTGGGTCATATTGTGCATATGTTGAAATTTATAAAAGACGATTAAAGTGCATTCCCGAGTGGCTGCACCATGTTGCTTTCCCATCAACAACTTATGAGACTTTCAGTTGTTCCATAACCTTTGAAAAATTTGTTATTGTCATTCTTTGAGCAGTGGTAACATGGTGTAACCTATTTGAAGTATTTTGCCATTTCTATCTCTTCTTTAATAAAGTATTCATTCAATTTTTACTTATTGAATTTTTGAGTCATTATTGAAATTTGAGATTCTTTTTATTTTCAATACAATAAATATATTATTCTTTGCAAATAATTTCTACCAATGTTTTGTGTTGACCTTTCTTTTCCTTATAAATGCCTTTTTAAGAAAAAAGTTTTAAATATTAGTAAGTCCTATTAATTGATTTTTTAAAGTTTAATGGTTTGTGCTTTTTTTTTTTTCTTTTCAAATAAATACTTGTCTAATGTATGGTTATAAAGATTTTTTAATATGTTTCTTATATATATTTTATAATTACTACTCTTATATTTAAGTCTATGACCTGTTTAATTTGATTGTTGTGCCAGTTGTGAGATACAGTTCAAGCGTCATTTTTTTTTCCTATTAGTATGATATTTTCCATTTCTGGTCTGCTCACTGAATGAACTGTATTCATTAAATGATTTTTGTAAAATGCTAAACAATTTTGAGAGTGATGTCAGGCACATGGTGGAATGGGAAATCCAAGTCCTCATGACTCCCCAAAATGCTTATCTGAGCATCACATACAGACCAGAATATTTTTAAAACCCACACAGAACAGATAACAGCCACATGTAGCAGCAACAGACAAGGTGTGCATTTCACTGACCCCGGCCACCCCTCCACCAAGCGGCATTCAGTGCTCATGCTGAGTGAGTTTTTGGTCCCTAGTTTTATCCGTGGGGCAAGGGAGAAGGTGGTGTTTCTTAACACACTCATCCTCTCAGGAAGCTGCACGGCACCAGTGAAGTTTGGATGCCTCCCAGGAGCCACCAACAGAGGGAAGGGCCAAGAGATCTGTTGCAGCCAGAACATCTCCGTGGGGTGAGAGGAGGCGCAGCACCTGAGTTTTCTCCCACAGGAGGGAGGGAGCAGGATGAAGCCTGAGGCAACCTGACAGCCTTGCGGAAGTTGCTGAGTGATCAGTGCCTGTCCGCGTGTGGCCCTGTGCTCCTCTAGTGGAGTTCCCACTCCCAGTATTACAGTCTTCAGCTGTAGAATTTCTGTTTTGTTCTTTCCTGTATGTTCTATATCTTATATGTGTGTGTGTGTGTGTGTGTGTGTGTACACACACTGAATTTGTCTAGCTGTGAAGCCCTGTGTGTTCCCACTGGGCTTCTTTAAAAGAAATATTTAATTCCTTATTAGGTAATTCCTAGATCTCTATTTTTTAGGAATGAATTACCAGGGATATGTTTTATTCCCTTAAACGGTTCTATTTCCCTGGTTTTTCTTTTTTCTTGTAACTTTGCATCAGTTTGAAGACATATCTGCCCTTCCCACTTTTTATGGATTGGATTCGGTGAGAAAAGACCTTCCCCAATCTTCCCAGCTGGACATTCCGGGAGCTTCTCAAACTTTTTCTCTGCGTGTATCTTCTTCAAATGTTGGACCCATCAGCTACTAAGTAGGAAGATTCTATTATTTTTCTCAGGAACCTGTGGGCTCTTGTTCCCTTGTTTGTCTCACTCCTATACCATGAACCATGACCTTTGAGCCATACCTTGCTGCTCCCCCCCGCCCCCCCCCGCAGGGGGAAGGTCTGGGTTGTGTGTTTCCTCCCGTTGTCACTGAGCCATGCGGGTGGCAGTAAGCTGGGCTGCCCTTTTTCTCAGCCACCTCTAGGCATCCACACAATGCCAGTTCCACTACCACTTCAAGTGAGACAAATTAGGCTAATTAATGCTATTTAATGGGATACAGGGCAAAATATGAATTGAAGGAAGGAGAAATGTCCAAAGACTCGAACGACATTGAAGTAATGTAAGGTGAGAATTGAAATATATTCATTGGACTTAGCGACTTACAGTGGCCACACTTCCTGAAGCAGGATATTATTGACTTCCCAGAATAGTTATTTGATTTCCCAGAATAGTTATTAATAATGCTTCCTTTTACTTTTAAAACTTGTCCTAATTTTGTATAATAAATTATAGTTTGTCTTGCTTAGAGAGGTTATATTGCAATTATTTAAAACTGAATTGGATGGAATATGAGTAGCACAAGCCAGATTGCCCAAGAACGAGGCTTAGTTGGTGATAAAAGAACATAGTAATATTGAGTGGTGCCTGTGGCTCAAAGGAGTAAGGTGCGGGTTCAAACCTAGCCCCCGCCAAAAAAAAAAAAAAAAAGAACATGGCAATATTTAGCAAATCTATAAAAAGTTTAATTATGAGAAGAGGCAAAAGATAAGTAAGTGCCTAAACAGAGATGTAGAATTTAGGAAGGGCATTGATTTTGTTATTCGTGTTGTGAATCCAGTTAAGTTTTTATGTTTGAAGGAGGAAGTAAGATGAGCGCCTGAGGGCAGGAGAGGGTCAGGGAAAGTGATGACCATGTGTGGGAAAGACCCCCGGGGTCTGTGAATTTGGGGGCTTAATGTTAAATAGGCAGAGAAAAATTCCAGTTACCTCCGTCATTCAGATCCAACACTGTGAAATGAAGAATACGTCCTCAGAGTAAGCCGGGATGTCTAAATGAAAAAGCATTTGGGGGTGACACCCCAGAAAGCCCAGATTGAAGGCGCTTGTTTTTTTCTCTCAGCTTCTTATCTATTTTGCCAAGAAATCTGTTGAGATTTTATTTTTCTTCCATTTTCTTTTTGTTTATGAGAAAAATAGAAACAAACCCTGGTAGTTTAATCGAAGCCAAAACTTATAGACATGATTTATGACACCTCCCAGAGTCTACAAAGCACTGACCCTCAGATGCTAGGAAATGTGGGGCCCCATGCAGTAAACTTCTGGGCTATTATGTAGGTTTGAATAATGTTCCATAGAAAGAAAATTTGAAATGTCTTTATTAATAAGACTTACTTTGAAAAAAATGGGTTATGCTTGGAACGTATGTCATGAAGCATTCTTCCACCAAAAGAGTGAAAATGGTCACAAAGGTTTTGAGACACTGGGAGCAGAAGGCAGCACCCGGGAGGAGAAGGAAAGCGGGCGCAGGCGTGGAAGGACGGCCATCGTCCTGAGGCAGGTGGGTTTCACCCTGACATCACGGGAAACACTAATGCTTAATGTCTACATCATGACCGAGTCTGTCCAGCACCTTCCATCTGTAAGTGAGTTACCTTAAATACTTTATATTGTCATTTATAATAGCAAGTGGTGAGCAGTCTGCAGATTGATCTTCCCACACAAACCACAGTATAAAAATCACTATCTTTGCTGTGCTTGAGAAAAAGGAACAGAGACTTCAAAGCAGGAAACTACAAGAACATCCTGTCCCCACTATCTTGTGTGACTTGCCTGTTGTTCCTTTTTCTGGAGGCTGTTCCTCTTCTTTCCACTGAAGAACTGCCGTTCATTCTTGAGACTTAACTCAAATATTTCTTCCTCTGAGAAACCTTTCTCGGCTTCCACAAAGTTTAATTGTGTCTACTTTGCTGTTCTACCCCCTGTACAGAGCTCCATTCTGAGACTTAAGGCTGCGTATTTAGACGTCTTTTCCTTTCTCAGCTTTGCACTGAAGCTGGTCATTTTGTTGGCTATAAAGTGGGTGGAAAATTGAGCTATTTTTATTATACATTATGTGGTCAAGTGACCTACATAGAGTCAGAGAAAAAAAATCAAGGGACCTTGATAGATGGGGATGGAGGAGTTGGGCATGTTCATTCATTCATTCATTGATAGTAGAAATCAGAGCCTTCTGGAGACTGTGGCAGCCATGGTTGGGGATAGGTTGACCCCACCCTCACCCACCTACATCCTCCCCCATAATATCAGGGCTGGGAACATGAACATACATTTCACAGACTTGTCCCAGTGGAATTCCCGTTGGATCTGTCAACGGGAGGCACCTGCAAGGAATGAAAGGGCAAAGAAGTGGACAGCTTGGGTGGTGGGAGAAGCCGCAGTGTCCAGGCAGCCCAGCACCACCAGGGCTTCCAGTGTCCAGGCAGCCCAGCCTCACTAGAGCTCTCAGACAGCAGTGTGCTGCCAGTACCCGGCAAGATGCCAGGGAGGGAGGTGAGGCCAAGGGAGAGGCCGAGAGGAGGTCGGTGCGGCTGGCGCCTAAATACACTCCTGAAAAAGTGGAGTTGACACAGATGCTGTTACTTGGTGTTAGAACTTGCGACGCATTGGCATGAAAGAAAACCCCAAGTCTGGGGAAGGAGAGGGGAGGAGAGCAGGGTGACTGGAGGGACCTCACCTAAGGAGCACGACTGAGGTGCGCAGCGAGCCCCCAGTGAAGGGCTCAACTGCTACGCCAGCTCCACCTTAGAAGTGAAAACAGTGCAGCCTAAACATACTAATAACTAATTCATTCTGTATATTTAAAATATCGTACATTTAGTTATAAAAAAACACAGTATAGCAACAATTTTCACTTGTATTTAATATTTTTGAAATGCATTTTAAAGATTCCCATTTCACTGTACATACTCATTACGTTTATGATCAGAACATATTTTTAAAAGATGCCTTCATTTCATAGTACTATTGCTTTCAATTATGTGCAAATTTTTAAGGAATTAAAGTATAAAATGCTCACTCACATTATTAATGGATGTGGTCTCCTAATCCATTTTGTCACTTGGAATCACAATATGCTTTCATAAGGAAGCTGCATATTAAGTCGTGTAAGTAATACATCCAAAGTTATAAAATAAATCGAGATCACACTTGAGTTAAATACAGAAAGCACTAAATTTCTGATGACCTCCACACATTAGAGAAACTGGACATTCAACCAAGTACAGTAATTAGGAAACTACAGGCACAGGCCTCTAAATCCATACAGTTATAAATCAAGCACAGTGAAGACAAGGACAAGGAAAATCTCTGTACAATGAAAAGATTTCTGAATCACAGATACTGATCAAGTATTTTGAACAAAACATCGTAAACAGGATAGTGCAATTTAGTAATTGAGACACTTTTTGAGAGATATTTGTTTTTAATCAAAGCAAATTTATCTGGAGAAATTATCCTTCAAATTTTAGCCCAAATCAATTTCTAGATATTTTCCTGCTCATCCCCATTCTCTATGTTGGAGGCATCATTATTATTATTATTATACCACTGAGAAATTTCACTCACAAAAGTTTAAAAACTTACATGTTGCTATATTGCAGACATGATTAAAATATTAAATACAGATGTATATTAACATTCCAAGCACATATAAAACTATTATCAAAATGACCTCTTGATTTTGTAGTTGCCCATAAAAACAAATTAGCTTTTCACAGTGTTTAGAGTTTTTTTTTCTTTTATGAATACCTTTTGATTTATATTCTCTAAGCAGCCAGTAGAATGTATGGGATATATTTACCACTAAACCTTTCTGTTTGAAATGTAAACATGAAATCATCTAATAGAGTCCTATCTCAGCCGCTAAACAGAATTATTTATAACATCTTCAGAATATAATTATGTGAACTATACTTAGCCATCTGGGCATTTTGCTTCCTGCAGACAACTTGCAATAATATAGTAAAAATATTTTTTGCCTGTGTGTGTTTCTCATTTGAAACAGATATGCTTAAATTGTCTTTATAGGGTAATAGCATTTTATTCCAGCTTTCAAAGGAAGGTGGTCTATTTGCAGCAGTTTGATATAAAAGTAAATAAAAATTATTATTATTATTATTAAAATGACTGCATATACCAAAAGCATTCAAGAAATTTAAAGATAAAATACACACCAAATAGTGACCATCTGCATGGTAACATTTTGGTAATGTTTCTTTGAAGAAATTGAAGGAATTATAATTAATGAGCAGGCCAGATAATTTAAAAATTACACATTTTGATTGAAAAATACATGTAGTTCATTAAAATAGGGACTCTAACTCCACTTCTCTAGCTAAGCTTCTATCCAGATGCCAAGTTTGTACTTTAATTAGAACAAAAGACCGACATTAACTTCATTGCAACATAATAATTCATATTAATGATTGTATATTAATCTCTTGAGCTTGCAGAAATACAGCACATGACATATGGCAGAGTACAGGCACCTGTGTGGTCCTCTGGGGATTGAGATGGTGCATATTAATTAGCCTCTGGAAAAGAAAATCTGTTTCCCTCTGAGAAACGCCACCTGAGTGCTCATTGGCTTAAGACGTCAAAGAAATTAGATGAAATACTATTAGGCTCTGTCCACGCTCATTAAAGCTTTGTCTAGATGTAGGCACTGACACAACTACTTCTGAGTTAATTCTTTTATTTTTAATTAATTTATTTGTTTGAGACAGAATCTCACTTTCTCACCCTGACTGGAGTGCCATGGCTTCACAGCTTACAGCAACCTCAAATGCTTGAGATCCTTTGCCTTAACCTCCCAAGTAGCTGGGACTATTCGCACCGCCCCAACACCTGGCTGTTTTTATAGACAGTCTCCCTCTTGTGCAGGCTGGTCTCACACTCCTGATCTCAGGGAACCCACCTACGTCATCCTCTCGGAGTGTTAGGATTACCGGTGTGAACCACTGTGCCTGGCCCTGAGTTAATTCTTGACTGGAATCCTGCCTTAGACATTAAAGTAACCATATATTTCTTTGGTCTTGATGATTGAACTTTTGCTGAAAATATCAAAATTACTGTTTTGGTTACAGCAAACTATACAATTATATAATTCAAACACAAAATAACCTAACCAAAAAGAGTAACATTTGAAGCAGCTTCTTTTTCTTAAATGCTACCTGAAACTGCCTCAATTTTACCCATTGCTTTGTAAATTCAGTTCCAATCTAAACATGAGATTATTAACATCTTTAAGAAGTCTATCCTCTTGCACTAAGCAAGGTATCAAGATTCATGCTAAAGGCACTTTGGTGTACATCTTTGAAAGATAACGGAGAGCTATTATGGAGCTAAAACTCCAGCCGATTAACAGATGTATTTATACAGAAACAGATTTTAAAATTACTCCTCAGGAAAAAATCTCTAATGTCAGAAAATGTATAGAAATACTAAGCCGAAAATTGAGTAGCCGTGGTAATGACCGGGAAAGGTTACATCTTACAAATTTTGTTTGTTACCCTTCTTCAAATTTATGTCACTCAAAACTGCAAATTGCACAAAACATTAAAATTCTGAATTATGTAAACAAACCCACTTAACTGAACGGTCTCTTCAGGGCGCTCAGGACTCTGAAGCTTTCCAAGACTTTTCAGAATAGCAGGTTCTGCTAAGGAGGCTTTTGTAAGTTAGTAACTTAAACTCATTAAAGAAATACTAATTCTCTGCCGTGGCTGAACAGAGTATTTCCTTTCTCAAATATCACATCGTGGGTTTGTTTTTCCCTCCATCGACCCCGTGGTCCTGTAGGGAACCTATTCCGTTGCTCCTGTGTTTACTGCACTATCTGGGCCACTTCCTTTCCACTCAGCATATGGATTGGCAGTTTAAAATAATTTCTGTTAAGCAAATGTGCGGCTAAGGCACATTTATTTAAATAGCCTATTAAACCAATGAGACGACAATGTGTTACCCTCAGAGAAAGCTTAATTTTTGTAGTAATTAATTACACATATCACAGAGTGTCCCACGAGAACATTTTTGGCTAGGTCTACCAATTTATTGTGCAAATAATTATAGTTTTTCATTTGAGGTAAAGATGCTGGTTCATTATTAGGAGCATGGTAACAAATCATCATTTGTCTTATTTTCTTAACACTTTCCAGCAGGGACACTTACTATATGCTACATATTTTTAATATAAAAAGTCAGTTATTCTGAACTTTTACAAATAATATAAAGCCTTGGTTTTAAGTTACTGCACCTGCTCTTTTTTTTTCTCTTTTTTTTCTTCTAGAGAAATTATATAGGCATGCGGATAAATAAATTTTAACACTTGTGGCTTCTGGTCTCTTTTTACTATTTGTAAATCTGATTGTCATGATATTCCACAATGGGGCACTAACTTTTAAGGCTCTGTAAGTATCTTTACACTTACCTACATTGTAAACCATTGGTGGAGTGAGCTGCCATCACCAACAATGATGTCATTTGTTTCCTTAAACTCCTTCATTATAACAAAGAAGTGACAGACTGCGCAGTCTGATCAGATGGTTCTGATGCTTTTCAGCATTCACGTGAAGACTATGGACCTGAATCCACTATCAAAACTATACCTCTCTTTTTATCAAGTATTTCAAACTAGTTTTCTCATTTCTAAAATGGGTTGTCATGGGGATTGAATTAGGATAAACAAAACCACATGGAGAAAGTCTACATGGAAAGTCTACAAAACCACATGGAGAAACGGCGCCTGGCTCATTGTCTACACAGATATTAGGGTTAGCTGAGCCCTTTGCTGAGGGTCCTATTTTTTTCCTTTTAATGGTAACATTAGCAGCAAGGCCCTAAGTCTTTCTTTTAATTGTGATTCTTCAGTTTAGATATGTTTTCAACTAACGTTTTCTTGGGACCTATGATTGATATAGATTGGAAATTCTTCAACTTCAGCAGCATAAAGATCACGTGGAAACCTGGAGGAAGGGCTCTCTCCCTGAATCCCATATTTTGAGAAACACTGATTTAGATGGTTGGCTTAATCATGGGCTAACTTTTCCTCTTATAAAATATTTTGCTTGATGTCTTCTTCCTGACTCGGGGTGTCATGGAGAGACTCGCCCCATTTCCTCCCGAGGATCCAGTGTTTTTGTCCTTGGCCTGGATTCACTTGCAGTTTTGTTTGTAGAGGATCATCAGAGAATGAGCTAGCCTTGAATTAGGAACCGCAGTCCCAGCCCACCCAACATCTGATAGAATGGCTAGTTCCACGGAATGCACTGGAAAAGATTATCTCTTGCCCTGTCTCCTCAGGGTGGGAGGGGATGCACTGGAGAGAAAGCCAGATTTCCTTACTAAATAAACACAGACTATGTCCAGGTTTCCCAGCCACTGCCTCTCACAAAGGTGAGAGGATCCTTTTCTAGCTGAAGGAAAGACAAGAGTTGAGACCAGAATGTCTCTGAGGCTTCCCCTGACCCTTAGATCTATACTCTGTGGTGTTCCTGTCTGAACACAGATCATGGGTACACATTGGCCACATTTTCTTGGGAGGATAATTATTGGTGATTTATTATTTCTTCATACAATTCTATATATGAAGAATTGTGAGATATACCAGGTACGCAGATCTCTCAGCAACCTTATAAACCCACTACCGATTCATGTAACACTTGCTGTTAACTTGCTCAAGATTTTCTTTACTTGGATCAATTGGAAGGGAAATAAGATAATATAAATTTGGAGGAATCCCAAGGTAATCAGACCACAGCAGCATTGCTGCTGGTCAAAGGTTTGTTGCCGTCAAAGATCTAGAGCAGCATCTAGAGAGAACCTGGACATGTGCTTTCACTACCATGTGCTTCTCCACCTAGCTCTGACATAGATTAATACAGACAGATTAGTCCAGAGTCCAGCAGCAAATACCAAATAATTTACAAGTGAAGGATACAAAGGAAGATTTTTAGGTCTGCAATGTGACTTACTTAGGTGCACAGTCTTTAAACAAAGGTGAACAAGAAAAACATGTCCTTCTCTCAGTGCTATTTTGGGTTATAGGCTTGAATCCATTTTAGGATTTTTCTTGTAAAATGATAAACTGTCACACCGATAATACTTCACCTTTTTGTTTTAAATCCAATGCCAAATAATGAAATGGAATGAACAGGCTGACTTTGAATGCATATTTACTATCCTGTGGTGTAAGGCACTCCACTGTCTGGGCCCACACGGGCCTGTGTGCGTGTCTCCCCTCTTTTCTGCAGAGCAAGAGAGTGCTCATGTCAAGACAGGCAGAAGCCTGATCCTTTTAGACCCCTCCTGAATACATTCTCTACAACATTACAAATACTCTTAAACAATACATTAGCTAAAAAAATAAAATTGTAAGGCGGTTCCATCCCTTATGTACAAAAACGCACATATGGGAAACTTAAACGAAAATGGATTTCTGTTTGAACCATCTAGCCAATTGCCTCAGTTCTCTACTTTGCTTTGAGCATATAAATGTTATTTGTAGTAGGAAGAGTTGAATCCATGAATCAATACTGATTAATTCTTTCCCCTCAGTTTTAGTTTTCCTTTAAACTAAGGCTAGGTTTATGGTTAGCCACAAAAAGTGAAGATTTAGACACACAGCGACTGTCGGCTGTGCTGCTCTGGCAGTGTATAGTGCAAAGTGTGTTTGAGTGTTGAGTTAGGCAGAGAAAATTCATATGAAATATTTTGAAATTCCCCATTTCTTAAGGGGAATTGCTATATCTAATAGAAGAATGCTTGTGAATCAATTTCTAAAGGTAAAGTTTAGACTAAAAGTTTAACCTGCCTTTTAAGAAGCAGAATTTCAAGGTTTCAGGGAATAATGGACGCTAGTGCTACTCAGTGACAATGTCAGCAAGAAAAGCTTCATTTACACGTGGGAGAACTCAGGTGTGGGAGAGACTCCCTCTTGACACAGTGCTGTGTAAAATTAAAAGCACGGGCCTGTTCTACATTTCCATCTTAGTCACAATTAAGGATAAGGAAGAAATAAATTCCCAATGTTTCTTTATAGAATTAAGGAATTGTCTTAATAAAAACAACTATTTCTTTTATAGTAATTCATTTTTGTCAGAGGCAGAAGTAGCAATTTGATGCTTCATAAGATATTTTGGGTTTTCAAGGAAAAACTTTACAACCTTCCCTTGGGGATATCAGACATACTCTGTGGAAACTGCCTTCCAGCAAGGAGTTTCAGGAAAGGCCCAAGAAGGAAAAGCAGTGTGAGATGCTTTAATTTTAGAATACCTTCTGTTTCAGTGGTTCCAACAGAAAAGAAATATGAAATATTTTTCTTTCTCATAAGAAGTACATCACTCTTAAAATTCTTACAAAATCAACTGAGGCAAATTAGGGGTTTCAAAGCTAGTTATTTTATAAGTTGTTAGGACTAAATTTGCATTTAAATTACTCTGTGCAGCTACCTTGAGATTTTTCCCTGGAATGTTTATGGCTCTTTCTTTCACTAATACTTAAAAAATACAATTTCATAACCAGTATATTACTACATCTAGTTGTTAAGAAGAAGAACTTCATTTCATAAAATAGAAACATTCAAAGTGGTTTTGGTCAATGAATCACTCAGAATATTTGAATTCTTCATTTTGAATACTTAATAGTGAAGTTAATCTGACACCAAATCAACTGTCCATTTTTATAACAGAATTAGGTTATTAATAGCTCTATCAGAGGAAATAACTTGTGCTCCCAGGTATTCTGCCCACAGGAGCAAAGATTGTCCAGAACTTCCAACTCGCCCCCACCCCCTGCCCCAGAATAGTTTACATATATTTGTAAAAATACAGCAGATTTCTTTTCAATAGATAAATCTTAAGTATTATTTCAGTAACTTGCTCTTATATATTCAGAAATATAGATATCAGAAAAATATTAAATGTGCAAAATGCTCTTTTCATATTTACATTTAAAAAATACACTGTAATAATAGCTTTACACTTGTCAAAAAGCCATTGGGAGAAACAAGACTTCCATGTCAGAAAATCTGGTCAGATGAGAGCATTTGCTGGTGGAATTGTAAACACACTTTTTAAAATTCTGAACGTTTTCTCAGTTCTTTTCAACTAAGACACTCTCGAACACATCAAGTCCTGCTTTGAAGTAAACCTGAGCAGAATTAATGCTGTTCAACACCTCTGATAGGGCTTCTTGAAGGGTCTCATTTGATGCAAGTGGCTTGCAGTGCTCCCAAGCCTCCACAAGTGTTGAAAATTGGCTTTTCTTCTCATCAAGGTGGTACAGGATGTTTCTGAAAATAAATACAGAATGTATAAACATTGCATGCACAATGCCATCTTTGTGTCAAACACCATATGGATATTTCTAAAAATCAGTGATGTTTTCAGAAATGAAGAAGAAATTATAAAAATACAATATCACTATTTTTCAATCCCTAAAGTTTTAATGGATTTAGATTTTGATTACCAGTAGTTTCCCATCCTGATGAGGAAAAGAGAGAGAGCGAATCATACATTATGCGCCTCCTGATAGGAATAGATAGCACCATCCCTGAACTAGATTAAAGTAGTTTTGGTAAAATAAATTGAATCTGGATCATATGTAGTTTCTAAATCCAGTTACTAATATGTACAAAACACAGACAAATACGTTAAATGATACCAGGTGTGTCCTCAGAAAAATACCAACTGTGGAAAACTTTATAAGACCAATGATTCAGTTTATTCAACAAAGAAATTACAATTTTAAAAAAAGATGAAAAAAAACCTGTGTAAATATAGTTTCTCAGTCTTGCCGTACTGATAGCTAGGGCAGGATAATTTTTTCTTATAGTCCATCCTGTGCACTGTAAGATTTCTGCACATCCCTGGCCTCCACTCACCAGGCAGCGGTCATGCCCTCCTTCAAGTAACCTAACAGGACAACATTAAGAACCACTGTATTATACCTAGAATTATCGACCAGTCATGAAGAATAAAGTTTATTGGGCCTTTATTCAAACAAACCATTTAAAATATGAAAACTAGTGGAAAATCAAATACTGATTATTAGTATATATTAAGAATTTGTTAACGTTTTAGGTATGATAACGGTATCATCAATATTTTTTCAAACAATTCTTACCTTCCAGAAATACAATGACATCTGCGAGTAAAACGTTAATATCTAGATTTTGCTTCAAAATATTTCAAAGGAGGATGAGCAAGTGGAGTTAGAGACGGTGAAGCTGGAACACAACTGGCCATTCCCTGTAATTATTGACTTTTTACACTAGACTCTCTTTCTTTGGTGTATGTTGACACATAGAGATCCATCTTCTTACAAGTTTGGGGCATGTAACACGGTGACGCCCTGTAACTAAGCCTATTGCTGAGAAGGAGAAGTTAGTCTGGGAAAGTCTCAGACCACCTTTCTCATTTATACAAAGAGATGCATTTTGGCAGAAAGCTATGCATTATTGCAAATCCCAACCACAAATGGTTGAAATTCTATGCTCTGACAAATGAAGCATATATGCAAATAGTTGGAATACATTTACCTAACCATCATAGCAGAAATGTAAGATCTAGTGATAACAGATGATAGGTAGCTACTAGGAAAAGTCAGAAAAGGCCCATCATGGAGAATATTTGAACTGTATTTTAAAAGGATGATGAGAGTTAGTAGTTCTTGGTTTCCTACTAGTTACCAGGACAGGAAAGGATCCAGAAGAGGTAAAGACAACGTCCTGCGTGGTAGAAACTATGAAACAGATGATGTTCTCAGTGAAATTAATATCTGCATTTCTGTATGACCAGGGGATAGGGCCAGGGTGGGGAGCTCCAGAAGAGATGGGAAAGCAAGTCATGGCCGTATCATACAGGGCCTGGTGAACCAAGGTAAGGAGAGTAGGCTTCTTATTACAGGCATATGAAACTGGTGAAAAGTTCTAAGCAAGAGAGAGAAGCAATTTGATTTTGTTTTGAAATAATCACTTTGGTTGTAATATAAAGCCTGGAGAACAGAAGACCACTTGTTAAGATGTACACTGAAAAGTCTTATGCTACACGGAGATGGCAGGGTATGAGAAGATGAAGTGAGGGCCACAGCCCAAAGTGTAATTAATTTATACTTTTCCTAGCTCTAACCTTGACTCTGCAGACTTCTAGATCACTGTTTCCTATGGAACATCTCACCACGACTGCTCTGCAGAGATTAATGTGCAGTGAAATCTGCTGGATGGCTCAGCCCAGACCCTGCAAGTCCCCCAGTTCTCCTTACAGATTCAATTGGTCTCTGAAACCCACATCTCCACCTTGCCTGCGTCTTCCTGTTGTGGTCCCTGATCTGGCTGCTTTGCGTTTCATGGTTGAGAATATGTTACTTCTTCATCAAGTCTAATTCACTGCTTTCAGTGTAGAAGGTCTTCAGTCATGGTGATTTAATTTACTTAAATTTTTGTTAGATTTAGTTCACTGCTGTGAACTTAGTAGATCCTCAGTATTATTGGCATAAGTTGCATGAATTCATTTTGAATCAATTTATCATTGCATCAAACTGTAAGCTCTAACTAATTTCAGAACAGTAGATTTTCTGTCTTTAGAGAGAAATTTCAGTTGACAATGAACACATGGTAAGTGGCAGTGGGAAGAGAAGATCCTTGAATGAAGAGATGATTTCAGTAATTTTTTTCAAAACAGGTCATTTGAACGAGAACTAGACCTAATTCAACATCCTTGCTCTTTGTGCCTGCAAGTAAACTTGGCCTTGTATTAAATAGAGCAGTAAAAGAAAGATATTTCCTAGATCAGTGTTTTTCCACTTTTTTTTTTTTATCTCAGGGCACACTTGAACCTATGATTAAGCTTCTGTGACCTACTTAAATCATGTTGATCAAAAAAGGAGTAAAAAATATATACTTACTATGGTGTGGACTTCTTTTGAAAATAATTTAATTAATGATCTTTAAAAATTTTTGTGGCATACCTAAGATCCTTACATGGCACACTAATGTGCTACCATAAACTGGCTGAAAATCACTGCCCTAGATTCTAAATATTACTGTATTCAGGTATAAACTTTGTACAATGAAAAATATATTTTCTAGCAATGGGAGAAGAAAACAATACCACCTCCCAAATGGAGCAGCAAGTGGGTTGTGAGTGATGCCCTGGCATGAGTCTCTTAGTGCCTAGGAGATCTGTAGCCCATAAAAGCACAAAAAGAATAGGATCCAATCACCCGAGGTGTTGGGGACAACTCCACCTGCCTCATAACCACACCTGCTGGCTTGACCCCTGTTTTGGTCATCCGGCCTGAGTAATGCGCAGTCTACATCCATACACATACTTACACACAACTGCTCCAGGCTTCAGTTCCAGATAAATAACATGTCAATCTTGTAATAAAGTACATGTTCAATAAGTACAAAATTCATTCATTACTAGGTACCAAAAATGTCAGTCTACTTTACTCAGAGAATCTTAGCTCTACAGTGGAGCAATCTTTAGAGATTGTCCTTTTGCAATGCCCACAGAATTCATAAGATTATATTTTTCAGAAGAAGCCTTTCAACCATGCAAAAGTAATCACACAAGCAATTATTTATGTATGTACATATACCTACGTATCTAAGTATTTTTATGTATAAAAGTTTTAAAGATGTTTTGACATCAAAATAACTTAAACAAAATAGAGAGAATTAATAAAATATCTTATGAAAATTTCCCTAAATATTAGTTTTATTTCACAAAAATAAGATATCATTAACAGCAGGGAAAAGAAAAGAAACCAAGTAATACAGAGAAAACTTGATCTGACTATAGAATTATCCACACTGGAGACGGAACTGGGGAGAATAGATTCTCATGTTTTCTTTTTTTTTTTTTTTTTTTTTTTTGAACAGAGCCTCAAGCTGTCCCCCTGGGTAGAGTGCTATGGCATTACAGCTCACAGCAACCTCCAACTCCTGGGCTCAAGCGAGTCTCCTGCCTCTGCCTCCCAAGTAGCTGGGACCACAGGCGCCCGCCACAACGCCCGGCTATTTTTTTTTGGTTGCAGCCGTCATTGTTGTTTGGCAGGTCCGGGCTGGGGATTCGAACCTGCCACCTTAGGTGTACGTGGCTGGCGCCTTAGCCGGTTGAGCTATAGGCGCCGAGCCGATTCTCATGTTTTCGTGTGGTCTCTTAGGAGCCAGAACCTACACAAAAGTTTGTTTTTTCATGGTAAAGTAAGATTTCTCAATTGCCATTCAGGGAAGAGTGAATTTTAGTATCAGATTATATATCAAATACATTTATATTCATAAATAACTAAAAAAACACATATGCACTTATACAAATATATATACATGTATATATACAATGAAGAAAAATGTGTTAAAAATAAAATTATTTTGAAGCTAAAACATTAAATATATTTTAATTATTCATTTATTTAAAAGGTACTTTTTTATAGACAAGTTATACTGTTTTACCAATAGGAACAACTAATAGTATAAGAAAAAAACATTTTTATGATATATGCATTTATAGTTTTGAATCTCTTCCCTTTATCAGTTTCATAATTATGAATTTTTATATGGCAAATATATTTCCAGAATTTAAGGATGAAATAGACGTTCTCAAGAGCTATACTGAATATTTCCATCCCTTCAGGTTATAATGCTCAGCATGATGACAAACAAAAATATCATGAGCATTGTTACCAAAAACTACCTCTCACATGAGCAGTACCAGTGTAATTAATATACTGCAGAGAGCTCGTTTAATTACTCTCAGGCTATTACAGTGACTTTTGCAAAATCCCCTGGCATGAAGTACATTCCGACATATACATTCTATGCTTATTAGATGTTAAATATTAATATTCAATTTAATGATAAGATGATATTAATAAAACATGCCTCATAAAGGTTACAGATTAATCCTTGGGTGGCAATTCATTTAAGCATGAGCAGTCTCCAATATATTTATGTAAAATTTTCTCCATAAGTACTATAAAATATCTAGAGAGGTAATGTGAAAGAATAAAAATACATCCTAAAGAGAACACTCAGGTCTAAAGCACAAAAAATACAATGATTACTATTTCTTTAAACTGAAAAGCCAGGCCTCTATTTCTTACAGACGGGCACAGTGGAGTCTGCAGGCACTTGCTTCTCCTAACCAGTAAGCGACACAGTACCATGCTTTTATAATGACCGTAAACAAGCCATGTGCACAGAAATGGAATTTTTTTTTTTTTTTTTTTTTTTGGTTTGTGAAGTTCTACAAGGAGCTAAACACATTTTCCATATGCTCCATGATTTAAGTAGTAGGCTTATGGCAAGCTATTATAGAAGATAAATACTCATATCCATTTCTACTAAAATTGGATACAAATCAGATAAAACTACAGATATGGAGATTCTAGTTGAATGCAAGCGAGTAGGATTCTTTTATCATAATATAAGGGAAAATCTTCATTTTGGGTAGCTGCTAATGTAACTTAAGCTAGCTGATCTTCATTATAATAGTAGAGATACATTTTTTCACCTTGGTAAATGCATTAACTTAAAAACAAATTGAGGATAACAAACAAATCTTTAAATTTTCATGTGAAAGATTATGTCTCCTACTGAATTTTAGAAGTAGCTCATCTTTTCCAATTTCTCTCTTGTGTACTGAAAACCACTTAGCATCCTGCTTACATAAAATAAATTTCTGTATTTGGAACATTTTCTGAAAAAGTAGCATGACATTATTTTACTTTTAATATTAAATAGAAGACTACAGTCATTTTTTTACATTTTTTTACTATTTTCATATAGTTCTTTGTTCTAGGAACTTACATATTTAGCCATTAACCCCGAGTATCCCAGGATCATCTCTGGAGAGCAAAAACTATAATTGTACCATTTTTAATATGCAGATGTTTCTTCCCTTTGAAATATTTCATTGCTTTGGATGGAAGCTTCTAAGTGAACAGCTCTTTGAATTCCCATGAGGTGTCACCAAAATTGAATGTTAGTCAAAGGGAGCTAAGCGATTTCAACAACATATTCTGTATCAGAGTTCAAATGTGACTATCCTTCTCAATTATGGACCCATATCTTTCAGAATAGGGAAGATGGAAAATTGATCAATAGTCAAAAGGCTAAGTTTGGCAAGAAGGAACGTGAGAAAATTCATTTGAATAGTTTCCATGCCAAGAGTCTGTCTTTTACAACCAGACGGTGTTATATTCCTTAGGGAGCCATTTCTATTCTTACATACACCTGCTTTAGTCCAATTTAGAAAAGACTCCCTGCCGAAAGAATAGACTGGGTTAGCATAGCTCTAATTCAATAAATCACCATCCTACTTGCATACACACAACATGTATCTTAGTATGGCATGTAAAGACATCAGGCCTAATTAAAATATTATTTAATTGAAATCATTTTAGTGGCGATCATGTTTAAAATAACACTAATTCCACTCTCATGCCTATCTTCCTCCATCTGTAACAATTTGGATCTTATAAATGTAATTCATATGGTTTTCCTGACCCACACACAACACAAAGAGACCACTGAAAGGAAAGTGTAATATATTATTGATGACACTAATGAAATTACAACACACATCATTCATTTTAATGGGTCTGTTTCAATGACACATCACAGTGACCAGGAAAGAGCAGTGCCAAATTCAGAAACCTAATTAATAACTCCTGGCAGTATCAGTGAAGGAGATGAAGCATCTTTGCTCAACTGACAAATCTTCTGCACTCAACTAAAGCAAAAGAAAACTGAGAAAAAAAAAAAAAGTACTTTGAAACAAAAGCATCTAAAATCTTCATGAGTCATTTCCATGTGTGTGAATTAACAAATTGATGATGGAAATGATGACTCTCTTTCAAATGTTCCTTATAGTCATAAATGAGCACAGGATGCCACCCATTGTAAATCTGAATTAATATTCATTATACTGTCTATTGAAAAACTCCTAAATGAAATCATACTAAATAATAACTCATGTCTTTCAAAACTGACTGGGTACAAATGCTGAATGCAGAGAGAAATTGAGAATCCAGCTCAATTTCTTACAATTGTTATTAATTCTTTTAGGGATTATACTCACTGCATTCTACAGTTAACAGTGGGTTACGGTATTTATATCTGCATTGACAGATATATGCTTTGGGTTTGACTGCCCTTAAATGACTAGCTAAATCTGGAAGACACTGCTAGTAAATTGTACCAAACATTCCTCATGAGGTATATATTACAAAGTTAGGATATTTGTATTGATTTATTAAAAGTTTTTAAATCTGTTTACAGAGTGGAAGGTGAGATTTTTTTGCATCACACATAAAACACAGTTAAACATTTTTATGGACTAAATGTTTATGCTCCCCCAAATCCTTTATGTTATAACCCTAACCATCAAATGACAGTATTTAAAAGTGGGGAGTTTGGGGGGTAATTAAATTTAGATGTGCTCATGTCCCCAGGATTATAAGAAAAGGAGGAAATGCTACAGCTTCCCCTCTCCACCATATGTAGACACTGCAAGACGGCAGCCATTTGCAAGTCAGGAATTGTCCTCACCAGAACCCAACCCGGGTTGGCACCCTGACCTTGGACTTCTCAGTCCCGAGAACAGTGAGAAGTAAATGTTTGTTGTTTAATTTACCCTGTCTATGGTATTATTTTAGGTAGCTTGACCTAAGAAAATCATCACAACATGGATACCTTGCTAAGGGATAGCCAAAGTAAAGGCCTAAAATGATTCTGCTTTTTCTTCTTTTTATTATGATTAATTATATAATAGAGCAGAGAACTATAGGGAGAATAAACAATTGTGTTTTCTGCAGTTACTGTGGAGAATTCTCAGTCCACTTAACTGCATTGTTTGTCAAAAGACCTTTCTCTAGTAAGAAGATACTTTTTTAAATATTCAAGGAAACTCCCTCTCCACTACACAGTGCTTTATTATTTACCAACAAAGAAAACTTATATTTCTGCATTTAAAACCATTTTACTAATCCAAAGAGAGCCAGTAATCAGACAAAGGTTAAAATAGTCCTCAGTGCCTTCCAGAATGTGAGGGAAGATGGAGAAAAAAAAGTTGACTACTTTTTTTTCACACTCATTTAATTGGTTTCTTGTTTTTATTTGTATTTCATCACTGCAATTTTCTTTCTGTCTTACCGCTAACTGCATGTATAAACTAAAATCCAATATTTAGATAAGTCTACTTTTCTTTCTTTACTTACTAAGTACTCATTATCTCTTAGCATTTCAGCCTCGACTCATTAGGTAGGGCCTGTCACCCTTCAAGGACAATTTTATTTGAATGTCCTACAGGCTCTTGACAATTAACATAAGAATGCATTTCCTTTAATCTACACTCCAAATATTTGCCTTTGCCCTTCCTCCATTGTCATTTAGTTAGCCCCATTGCCTTTGGTAAACAGTAGTGCTCAGGCTACTCCACCAAACAAAAAAGGTGACTCAGCTTTTTTTTTTTTTATTATTTCATTTGTTTTCTAATTCCAGTAATGAGAAGGATGGCAAATATTTCTTTTGAAAGTTCATTCTAAAGGAAAAGTTTATAATTTAAACTGTTTCTATTTAAGCAAAGTGAGTGAGAGCTCTTAATAAACATCTAAAATGAGTAAGTCACTGTGCTAGGATCTCAGGGATAGGGAAAAAGTCTATGTTGGAAACCAAGTGGATAATGAATAAATTAGTTTTAACACATTTAAACTATTGTATGCTATGAAGTTATTTAATTTTATATTTTATACATTTTTAATTTTATTCTATGTATATATTAGACTGCTAGAAAATACTGGTTTTTTCTGTATAAATGTTTTTGTACATCTTATCTCTGTCATCTATTCTTTATAGTTGTGTAGTTCAAAATCTATAAATATTCTATACAGTGTTCACTGTAGGCCTTATTGTTTGAGAAAAAACTCTGGGGACAGTTTCTGATGGTAACAATTTAACTTGGGTCATCTGATTGCATTTGTCATAATATTGCTTCAGATAACACAATCCTAATCAAACATAAGACAACTCATTAATCAATGGATTATTTCAGAGATATGCATATGACAATATCTTGGCAGTTACATTCGAAGGCAGATTTTGTGCTGACTTCTAAGAACAGTACTTCCTTCAATTTCTGAAAGAATCAGAAAAAGTTAATCCTGTTTCTCCTTTTGAATAGTATGAGTTATGAATATGAAATCTGTAAAATCAGTATCTTTTCTTCCCACCTGGAGGAAAATCAGCCTTGAGATGAACCTGATACCATGGAAGGTAGAGCTGAAAGATGGAAAGAGACTTTGATAATATGATTACAGTGCTGCATCAAACCAACCTAGAGTCTGCTTTTCTTTGTCATTTTCAATTGTGAGTCAAGCTACTTCATCCATTAAGCCAATGTGAGTAGGATTTTATATTACTTTCAATCACATGTATCCAGACATGAAACACAATTAATTAGTATAGTTATTAAAAACACAAACATTTTTAATAATGATAGATATGATTTTATTTTTGGACTAAAGAACTTAGATAATTCATTTAGTTGACTTTTAAAAATGACTTTCTTGGCATCATAAATTCATAATTTCTATTGAATAGCAAGTATATTATTTAAGATAATAGGAACATTTCAGAATCAAAAGAACATTGTAATATTTGCTAAATTTTAGCTAGAACTAAGTGCAAAGTAGAGCAATTGACCTACCAAAGATGTGAATTTTGATCACAAAGGTTTAAGGTATTCAATGGAGAACTGCTGTTTTAATGTAAAATTATAAAAAATGAGTAAGATGACATTTAATATTGTAAATAATTATTACAGAAGTTAACACAATAAATATTCATTTTGAAAATGTGACAAAAAATGTTTTAAAGGAGCTCTCTGTTAGTTTTTCTTAGCTGAATAAGTTTGCCCATAATTCATTGGTATATCATCATTTGTAACTGCTTTTGCTAGCATAAAGAAATGAAAATGCCATGGTTTTAATCTGTAAACAAATTCATGCATAAACAACTTACTATACAAAATTTTTTTTTAAAAAGTAAAATCATCTGATTTTGAAGGATCATTAATTTTCTCAAAGTGTAAGTACTAGATAGGCAAATTTGTAATGACTATGTTGAAGTTAATGGTAAAAAAAAAAAAGAAATCAAGATTATGAGTAAATAGAAATGTCAGGTTTTTTGCTTTGGGAAATCTAAAAGGAGAGTCATTCATTCACATGCTTAGCCATGAGTCCTCAGATGATTGATGAGGGTCCTCAGGTACCCCATGCAGAGCCAGGTGTGTAGTTGGCTATACCAGGTAGAAATGAATCATGTCTAACTTAAGAATTGTATATATATAACATATATACATACATACATACATACATATAAAATACACATACATAAATACATTATATATAATATTTATACATTATATACGTATAAATGTACATAAGTGTGTATATATCAATGTACACACTGTATTCATAGTATTCATAGTTTCTGTCAACTATGTAGTAGTTTATAGAAGAGATAGCAGACATCAGAAATCAGCCAGTAAGCAAGGGAAGCTGGATATCAGAGTGCTGGCAGGACACCTTTATAAGATTAGCCCATCTAGGACTTTTCTTTTATTAGATCATAACTGTGTATATACTGAAATTATGGGGTACAGTGTGCCGACTCTATATACAATCTAGAATGTTCACATCAAACTGGTCAACATATCATTCACCTCAGTGTTGTGTTTAGACATTTATACTCTACTTTTAATATATTTGACATGTTGTGTTTAGACATTTATACTCTACTTTTAATATATTTGACATGTCCACTTGCAACATACACAGTAGATGAGATTCCACCGATTATCCTCCTTCCACCCCCACCCCTTCTCTCCTTTCTGGGCTATAATTGTGTTTTATCTTTTCTATGAAAGCGTGGGTGGTTATATATTGATTTCATAATAGTATTGAGGACATTGAGTATTTTTTTTCCATTCTTGAGATACTTTACTAAGAAAAATAGGACATTGTTATAGGAGAACCCACAGCTGGGTTATAGGAGAACCCCATGACAGTTTTGCGATCTCTCCACATTTGCTCTGCCACTGACAGAGACTTGATTCACTGTCTTGAACTGTCCTGACATCTTGCTTTCACCTTTTTCAGATTTAATGTCTTGGAAGGGAGTCATCCTATTGGCTAAGCTTAGAGCACATGCTTGGACCCTAGCTCAAGTATAAAATATCTGGACCCGTTCACTCTACCATGAGAAAAGAGATTCTGATACCAGGCACTGAAAATTAATCTTAAAACAGCAATATCCACTACACTGGAAATGGGAGAGAAAGAGCATTTCAACAGCCCCCTTTTAAATTATTCTCTAGCTTGCTCTCCTAGTGCATAGCACTTTTATACCATCATATTAACCGTCAGTAACTTCCCTCTAATACTCTAGGAATTATATAACATGTATAAGAATAATTTGAGGAACTTTTAAAGCTGTTTAAGAGTCAGATGCAATGGATCTGAGATGCCTCCGATGAGTCGGCCTTTTCCCCACTTCCTGACTCAAACCTAATGGGTGACCCCCACATGCAATTCCTCCAGTGAGTTTACAGTTACCAAGCAGGCTTATCTTGTTCTGAAACCAGTTTCTTTTAGTAACCTTTGTAATTAAGCAGAAAAATTGCATGATTTAATTAGCATTACCTAAATGAGAACATATTAATTGTGGAAGAAAAGTTATTACTGTGAAAATGAATCTGAATGCTTTGGAAAGACTCACAAAGATTAACTGATAACATGAAAGAGTGGTTGAATTATATGTGGAGAGATAACTGAAAAGATTATTAGCAAGGGGAAGGAGGAGTAAGTGACAGGGTAGAAAAAATACTGTACTCAGATTGTTCTAAAAATCTTTTTGGTGTGCTTCAAGGAGAAATTGAAACTGGAAATCTTAGATGATTCATCATATATGTGGTTTAAACAAGAAAGTAAACCTAGAATTCCACTTCCCTTAACAATATTCAAAGAAAATTCCTTTGTCCTATATCAAAAGATTGGTGATGAATATTTCAGTTAAAATTAAAATAAACTATTTTTCAGTCATATGAACTCATTCTGCACATGTCGTATAAAAGGGTATTTATCTTTCAGGCAATATTTAGTCAAAGCTTTACTCCTAAAAACTGAGAAGGCAATAGGTGTCATCCTGAACGTCAACTCTCACGCACTAATGGTAGTTGCTTGAAGTGCCAGGTGGGCAATAGATGTGGGTTTTGTTAGGGCCCCACAAAAGAGGTTTGTGTTACTCAGGGTACTATTTACAGATCCTTGTTTCACTTAAGATGATCTAGCCAATTTTCATGGTAATTATGCATAGGTGTATAAGCAACCTTATCAGAATGAAGGGAGAAAGTCATAATTATTTGATTTTGATAATTAAATACCAGTAATTCTTTTGAAATTTTATGTTCAAAATCCTCTGGTTTTCCTGTTTATGAAATCTGAATTAAATGAATAATTGCAAAATTTCCATCTTTATTATTAGGTGCTGTAGACTCTGTGGTCACTGTTTAAGTAATTGGCTAATCTATTATTAATCAATTAAATTAAACTTAAAGAAAATAATAAAAATTTATCTTCATTTTAATTAATAACTGTTTCATGAATGTTTAGCTTTTCTGAAAGATATGTATCCCTCTCTGAAATATAAGCTAATTTTTAAAGTAATTAACTTTATTCCATGGGTGCAGTTCTATTTATTTATGTCTTCTTTTTTTCTTGATGTCTAATAAGGAATATATGCAAAAAATGAACTAACAGAGTTTTTATTGGAAAAACATTGGAACTGTGACTCTAAGTAGAGAAGAAAAGTAATGGGTTCTTTGCACTAGACATCCTGATACAAGTCACCTTGACATTTTGTTTCATGATTAATGAATGTTCTGGCAGACACGTTAATCCAATATCTCAAAAACAACATCATTCAGTGAATTCTAAGCCATGCAAAAGCCAAGACCTCTAGTAGCAGAGTATGTTCTTAGTGAAAATTATGCAAATTTTAGGTAGTCTGTGAAATGACTCTTGAATTTGATAAAATACATTAAGATGATTTGGTTACAAGTAATGGTTAGATGATAGAATTTTGATATTATTAACACTTAGCAAAGAAATATTCAAAAGTCTACATTTTTATAGAAAAGGAAGAAAGTGGTAGTAGCCTACTCTTTTCATAATTATCTAAGAAACTTAGAAAGAATTTTAAAGTAGAAATTGATAGAATTAAGGAAAAGTGATTGCCTTGAGAGCTCATTCATCAAACATCTACTGCATGGAATACAAAAGAATTAAAAACGTGATCTCAGTCCCAAGAGAACTTTTGAGTTTTAAGTTAATGTAAGTGGGAGAGACTGGGTGCCTTCAGAGCTGCTGCCTTCTGTATATTGGCTAATATACTTACAATAAAATAAAACAAGCCCTGAAGTTGAAGAATTCTTCCAGTTTTTCTTGCTCACAAAGAACTCAAAATGAAAATTAAATTTTGAATCATATTATATGTTTTATCTTCCTAATTTGTCTACAATGTAAAGATTGAAAAGTGATCAGCTGATAAAGATTTGAATAGACATGATAATCTACTATGTAATTTTATATTGTTCTATTTTCATAATGAATTACATTTGATGATTCTTTGTCGTGACATCATTATTTAAGATGTCAATTGTTTTTTTGAGGAATATATTTCTAAGAACAGCTATTCATGACTACTAGTTCATGGCTAATAGCTTCATATTAAACTGTAGTTGTTTGTCACTTAGTGACAGGGATATGTTCTAAGAAATCGATTGTTAGGTGATATTGTTGTAGTATAGACATAAAGTGGAATCACACCAACCTAAATAGTAAGGTACCTAGGCTGTAAGGTACAATCTATTGTGTGTAGCCCACAGACCTGTACAGAAGTTGCTGGGCTGTAGATAGTAGGCAATTTTAGCACAATGGGAAGTATCTGTGTATCTAAACATATCTAAACACAGAAAATGTACAGTAAAAGCACAGTGAAAAGATAAAAAGTGGTTCTCTTCTATAGGCATTTACCATGAAGGGGTCTTGCAGGACTGGAAGTTGCTCTGGGCAAGCCGGTGAGTGGTGAGAGAGTGTGAAGGCCCCAGACAGCACAGGGCACTACTGTATACTACCTATGTAAACACTGTACATGGAGGATACACTGAATTTATTTAAAAAATAATTTTCTTTTTTCAATAATAAATACTCTTGAGCTTTTATTCATTTACTTTTATTTATTTTTTTGCTGTTAGATTTTTACTTCACATATTTTTCATTTTAATTTTTTTAACTTTTTGTCTTTTGTAACAGAACACTTAGCTTGAAGCACATATTACACAGCTGTAAAAAGTATTTTCTTCTTTATAGCCTAGTTCTATAAGATTTTTCTATTTTTAAATATTTTTTATCTTTTTTTACTTTTTAAAATTTTTAAATTTTAAAGACACAAAAACAAATATTATCTTAGGCCTATACAAGATCAGGATGAGCAATGTCTTTGTGATTCATCTCAACATTGCATCTCACTGGAAGGTCTTCAGGGCAATGAACTGTGTGGAGCTGGCATCACCTGTGATATTCTGGAGCACCTCCCAAAGGACCTGCCTGACATGTAAAGTTGTTTTACAGTTAACTATTTTTTTTTTAAGTAGAAAGAGTATCCTCTAAAAAAAATGATTAAAATATAGTACATATATATACATATATATATATACACACACAGTAGCAAAGTCATTTATCATAATTCAATATTAGATACTGTTCATGATTGTTTGTGCTAGACTTTTATATGAATGGTCATGCAGTAAGTTTGTTTATACTAGCATCACTACAGATACATGACTAATGCATTCTGCTACCACGTTACAGTGGCCACAGAGTCATGCGGCAATGGGGTATTTTTAGCTTGATCATTATCTTATGGGACCACCATTGTATAGTTGTATATTCAGTTCTCAGTTGACTGAAGTGTCACCAAGCAGGACATGATTGTAGAGTATATATTTCCTTTTTTGTATTTCTTTAGAAACAGTCATAAAAATCCAACTGAAGCCAAGTGGGGAATCATTTCTTAAAAATAAATTATCTGCCAATATGAGAAATGATTTAAAAGTAGGAGGATGGAAATTTCAAACAAGTGAATATTTAATGTCACTTAGGTTTTCATTTTTAATTGAATTGACAGATACTTAATCCCTTAAAAATCAGTGTTGACTACAAATTCACATTACATATATCAAAGTAAAAAAAAAAAAAATTACTCACCAGAACAAAACATGCCAAGTTCCTGCAATAAGTAATTAGCTCCATCATTAATCTCTCATGTAGTCATTGAAAAGAGTAAAGATTATTGAATGACTGAACCCAAAGACAAGCTAAATACATGGCAAGGAAGAAGTAAACACAATGATATTTAGTAATGATACTGTTTGACTTAAAATAATGGTATTTTAAGTGGTATAAATATATTTATCACAGAACCTATTTAATGATGTTTAGTCTAATCAGATAAAATATTGACATATTACATTTTTTAAAAAAGATTTCACTGAATCTCTGCACCCATCCATATACAGCTAGGTAAACTTTGCTTTACCTTTTTTAATGGAATTTGAAAATTGTTTTTGCTTTCCAAATGGAGATGAGATGCAGTGATAACAATCTTCATTGTTACTACTGAACAGTTCTGAATAAATAAAGGCTTTGAGGATAAACCCTACCAGCATTGCCCTCCTGTGGTTTTATTAACACATGAAGCATCAGCTTAGAGAAAAATCTTACGTCTGATAGTATTTTGGAATTTCTTTTTCATTCTTGATATTTTAGTATTTGTCACTTGCCTACACATTTTTACTATACATGTATAGTACATATGTACATGTGTTTGTATAAATACACACGTAAGTAAAGGTATGTATGTGATATATATACAAGTGTATAGGAATAGATATATATGTATAAATAAAACACATATACACTGTGTGTGTGTGATCAGTTCCACATTGGACTATCAGAAAAAATTCTAAATTTTATGCCCTACTCCTCCAGTCATATAATTAAACAGTAAGTTGTTTATTATATTCTAAATTGCTATCTTTTGTAGTAACAGAAATCACTATGAATAAAAGTCATTCCAAACCAAACAAATGCAATATGTTTCAACAGACAAAGGATTGATTACACTGTTTACAGGCACCAAAGTAAATATGTGAAGATAGAAATACATTTCCTATCTTGGTATTTATTCTTAAATCACCATATTCTTCTTTCTATTGTGAGAGCAGTCTTCAAACTTTGATTTTCATTGTACTTGCTTTATCAAAATAGGATTTTATTTACAGAAATGCCAATTTTGCCAATAATAATGCTACTTGATTGCTTAAGTGAGGTTCACCTGGATACACAAACTTAGACACTTAATGCTGTAAAGGAACCATTATGATCTTTTCCCTATTGAGGGAGGAAGAACAATTTATAGAAAGAAAAACATTTGAAAAGAAAATATGAATTACATCTAAAAAGTAACATCAACATAAAGAAGGGGAGTATAGGCAAAACACCTGTATGATTCTGGCCAAAAACGCCATTTGAGAGAGAGCAGTGAAAAGACTTTGTGCAGGCATACTTGTGAGAAACTGAGGCAGAATCCTATGTGGCCAGATTGGTTGTGATCCTAACATGACCAAAGCTTTGGCTGGAATAGCATTTATTGTGTTAAGGAATTAAGGTTGACTTTGTAAGGCCAATAAAAAAGCCCTTTGGAAAACTGGCCAGATACCCATCAGTGACCTTTCTTGATCTCTGGTAAGTGATGAAAGTCACTTGCTGATGGGTCTGGGAATGGAAATGTGCTCAGGAACCTCAAGAGAAGAGTAATTTACCCAATGCATACAGGTATCTAATGGCACAGATGAAACTTGGGCTCCTGAAAGGCTTTTGAAAAGTCCAACCTGAAAATTCCTTATAAAAGTTCCCAGCAAACCCTCTGACTTAAGGCCTACATGGGAGCAGAGGTTTGCACACAAATTCCTGTATACCCTAGAAGTTTCTTTATGCCTTGTCATGGCAAGGGCAGGTATTTAATCTACCTTATTCCTCCATAGCCTCAGACATCATCAGTTAAGAACAAAGAAGTAATAGCTAACAACATGTTCTCCATTAAGTTATGTCAAATTGGGTTATGTTGAAAGGGTTATGTCAAAAGGTGTATGTTGAGTGGATGATTGGAAGCTAATCACAACATCATCACATGATATTTAAATGGATCAATGAGGTCATTGCTGTATTGTGCACATGTACAAAATTCCCTATATAAACCAACCACAAATAAAGAAGCTTGCCATTTTGCCTGAGCAAGCAGATGGTCACCTTTATTTAAAACACAGTTTCAATGAGCGTGCTTATTCTCCACAACATCACTTTTCCACAAGACCCTTATGGCAACAGAGAGTAGGAAGGAAAGGCTGAAAGCTCAGGCTCCAAGTAATACCCATCTGAGACTGAACTCCTGCTCTGTCCCACGTCGGAGACCAAAACATGACACCTTCATACACGCTTCTTTGGCATATTGGTTATTTAGAGTTAAAAACACATGGAAAAGGCCCATAGAAGAAGGGCACTTTCAGCTTCTGCTCTTCCTGAGAGCAGGATAAGACCCCTGTGTGAATGGCACCCTCAGGAGGAAGAAGACGTTCTCACCATCAAGTTTGGGAAGTAGAGGCCAGAAAAAGTCTGCACAGCCAGCTCTCCATAACTTCCTGGTAACTTCCCTACAACTGACCGCTGGGGTTCATCTTCCTTAGTCTGCCCCATTCCACTGGTCACTAGTCTTTGTTCAGCCTGTGTGCAAGTGTCTGGCTATTGCTTTACGTCTTCATTTTCCTTGGGAAGACTTTTATGTACATAAAAATGTTAGTATGTAAAATGTGTACACTTTCTCTTTAACTTATCAGAAATAGTTTATTTCTGAGGCCCAGAAGAAACCCTAAATATGAAGGGTACATTTTACTTGCCCTTTCCCCACAACACTGCCTTCCTGAGTATTTCTTGGAGCACCTTGAAATTATTTAACCTCTCTGAAAGTCTTTTTTCTTTACCTGTAAAACAGGAAATATTAACATGTATACTCTCGAGTTTTTATAATAATTCAATGAGCTGAAACCTGTAACGTGCTTAGTGCAGAGCCTGGCCTATGCAGAACAGTGCTTTTATCTTATTTTTTTTTTTATTAAATCATAGCTGTGTACAATAATGCAACTATGGGGTACAATGTGCTGGTTTTATATACAATTTGAAATACTTTCATTTTTATTTATTTATTTTTATTTTTTTTTTTGAGACATAGTCTCACTATGTAGCCCTTGATAGAGTGCCGTAGCATCACAGCTCACAGCAACCTCCAGCTCTTGGGCTTAAGCAATTCTCTTGCCTCAGCCTCCCAAGTAGCTGGGACTCCAGGGGCCTGCCACAATGTCCAGCTATTTTTTTGGTTGTAGTTGTCATTGTTGTTTGGGAGGCCCAGACTGGGTTCGAACCCTCCAGCTCTAGTATATGTGGCTGTTACCCTAGCTGCTGAGCTATAGGCACCCAGCCAGAACAGACCTTTTAAATGTGACCTGATGACTTGTTATTATTCAATAATTCTGGGCTTGTCTTTCTCTAGCACAAACTCTAACATCCCTCTGCCTTAATTCTCAGTTGACTTTTCCCTTAGTATCACTGAGATGTGAGATCATCAGACAACTTTACTTTCCCAGGAGGAAGTTATTATTTAAAAGAAACTTGTGGGAACAAGGGAGATACCACCTCAGTAGAGATCCCAAGAGAAGTTTAATGTCCTGCAAGTTTGTACGAATAAAACCATCTTCCCTTTTGTATTTGACCATACCATGAGCTGATTGAAAATGCTAACCAGTTCCTGTAACCATTCTAATTTCCTAGTGCTACTTTTTTCTCTGTATAAATTCTTTTTTTTTTTTTTTTTTTTTGAGACAGTTTCACTTTGTCACCCTCCATAGACTGGCATGATGTCACAGCTCACAGCAACCTCCAAATCATGGGCTTAGGTGATTTTCTTGCCTCAGCCTCCCGAGTAGCTGGGACCACAATGCCCGGCTATTTTTTGTTGCAGTTTGACCAGGGCCAGGTTTTAACCCACCACCCTAGGTAGATGGGGCTGGCACCCTACCCACTGAGCCACAAGCACCACCCTCTGTATAAATTCTTACGGCCAGTTAGGAAAAGTCTATCTGGCATTCTGGATTGTGCTTCAGGAGGAATGGTGCCTTTCCTCATATTTGTAATAACTCAGTCCCATCAAATACCTTTAGGTTTTAAAAAGGTGCAGATAGGAAGCTCTTGGTATTTTTGTCATAAATATGTTTGTAACAAAGAGGAGAGGCTATTTTAGAAGGCATATGCCGTTCGGGAATAATCTGCCAATTATAGCAATATGCACACACACAGGCATGCACACAGGGAAAAATCCTGCTAAACTTTAAACTCTGGGGGACAATGTATCCTGAAGTTCACTGGCAGATTGACAGAAGCAGATTCTTTCATTTATACGTTTTAAAAGATCACGGTAAATTAATGATTAAAAAAATCTCTTTATTTCCTGACTCAGTGTATGGGAAGAGCTCCCGTTACTGACTTTCTGAGGTTTAATGAAGGGCAAGGCTTTTGTGGTCTAGATAATCTAGAACACGCATTTGATGTAGTTGTGAGTCCAGCTACTCAAGTTTTGCCAACAATGCTAGGCAAAGTTTGCAAATTTCCTCTTAGTCTCATCACAGCACTGATCACACACCAATGTGACTGTTGGATGGGTATTTGTTTAGCTTGTAGAACTCCTCAAAAGCAGAAAGAGTTTTTATACATTGTATATCTCCTCGGGTTTCTAAGAAGTAGATACAGAATAAATGTAATTGCATAAATTAAAAAATGGTAGTAGTAATAATGTTAATACTTGTTGATGATTTGGTATATGCTTGGCAATACTCCAAGCATTTTTGCACATTTTAACTTGTATAACTTTAAAAATGACTTCGTGTTATAGGTACTGTTATTATATCCATTTTATAGATAAAGAAGTTGAGCATAGAGAGATTAGGTTGTTCAGTGTCACACAGTTCTTGAGCAGCAGAGCCAAGATTTAGAAAAGCACATAGTTAAAAGGGTATTAATTTCAATATTATGTCTGCTTTTGGGCTTATATTAAAACATTATTCAAACAAACACTGAACTTGAGACTCATGGCTCACAGATAGACAAAGCTTCCAAAGGAAACAACAATAACAGACCTTTTCCCAAATGCCAGAATGTAGGAAAGCCTAAGCTTATACTAATTCACAACTTCATCAACAAGAAGACAGTAAATTAATTTTCCTCCTTATTCCATGACAGTGGTTCCCTTTCAAACCCAGTCAGTCAGAGATACTTGCCTGAGGATGTTTAGTTTATCAGGTGCTACACACCTGTCCACCCACCCTAAACACATAAATTCTGTGTCTCCTTAAATGTAACAACAGAGGATTGACCCAGCAGGTATGTTTCTAGCATAATAAAGATATTGTTCTGAAAGCAAATAAAACCATATAACCCCCAGGTATATGCTTCATACTCCTGGCTCTGCTCCCTTCTTACTCATTGTATCTTGGTTAAAAGCCTCTTGAGAGAATAAAAAAATATATATATATCTAGTTGAGATTTTATCTCAAGCACAATTGGAGTAAGGACCAATCTTTGGGATGCAGATTTGGGGATAAGGGTGCCCAACATTTTTTGGCTTCTCTGGGCCACACTGGAAGAAAAATAGTTGTCTTGGGCCACACACTAATACACAAACACTAATGAAAGCTGAAGATGAGCAAAAACAAAAGTTCCTTGCATAATTTTAGTGACATGTGACACCAGAGATAAGCAAAAAAGTCCTCACATAACCCAGTTGCAGCCCATGGACCACATATTGGACACCCTAACTGTCCTGAGGGACAGTCATGGAGACAATAGCAGAATTAGAGCGTGGCTGGGGTCACAGCTGAATGGGTCTGGGAACAAGACACAGCCAGCAGCAGGCCTCTGGGACAGTCTGTATAGAGCCCACAGTCTGCAGAAAGGTTGAGGGCAGAAAGTTAGTTGTGTTTTAAGATAGGCCTTGGGAGAATGTTTACAAAGCAGAAGGCAGAAATCACTGCGGTGACCAAAACTAATTATAAATCTGTAGACATGGAGGTGGGAGGATTTGTGAGAACGGGTGGAGTAAGGCTAAGAGGCAGGACAGGAAGGGATGGGAATAGAGGTGACCAGCTCAGCTGCACGAAGGTCACCTTTTTCTCTTAGACAGAGGGAGTGGAAGAGGAAACTCTCAGCAAAGAATAACTAAGGGAAGAACAGTAAAGTGGACAACAGCTCCTGCGCCAGCCCCGCTAAAGCGCTTGTAGCTCTGCAGGCCCTTACTCGCCAGCAGTCCAGTGTGTAATGTCCCGCTCAACTGCAGCACAGCTCTCCTAGACCACAGGCCCCTAGAGGTGGGCTCATTTCTCCGCTGACTTTTGTGGTCTCTGTATGTGAGAGCACATTGGTTAGGGGTCTGTGAGGCCTTCTGATGGAGGCTCAAAGCAGACATAGATAAATCACAGACATAGATGAATTCACACCAACAGATGTTGCAAATTAGAGAATGAGAAAGAAACTTCCAAAGAGAGTTGAAAGCATTTTATCTGTGGGTCATTATAGTCTAAGCATAATGCCAGGACCAGAATAAACACATAGACGCCTGCTGAATTAATGAATTCACGAATAAAGCAAATAGCCAGTTTGTTTCAGGGGGTTCTAGAGAAATCAGACTATAGCTACAGAAGTTAAGCAGATCTACGGTGAATTTTGAATAATTTCCTAACTGTTAACATGACTATAAGTCATTTCACCTGAAAATATATTTATATTATTCAAAGATAAACAACATATTCTTTCATAGATTAGCAAATTTACATTTGAAAGGGTAAAGGATGTGACATCCCAAATCTGCCAGACTGGTCTATTGATTCTTTTGGTTGAAAACATTGCAGAAATTATGGTTTCAGAAAGGTCTACCTGACCTGTCTCTTCCCTCATGTCAGAAGCCATAAAGGTTTCTCAGAGAGGGGACCCCTCTCTATACCAAAGCAGGAAAGAGCCCTTAGAACCAGACACTGGGTATTGGGGGCCTCAATGGGCCTGAACAAACATACTTAATGGTTTGTTTACTAAGTAAGAACGTAACCCTTACCTCCTACCAGCGTCACATCCCCAACACATGTCTCCCAGTGACTTCCCTAAAATTTACTACCTCCAGCCAGATTGTCTTTGTCTTATCATGTCTTCTCAAATTTATCATTTAAAAAAAAAATCTATATATATGCACATCTTGCTCTTTTTTTTTTTTTTTTTTTTCAGTTTTTGGCTGGGGCTGGGTTGGAACCTGCCTACTCTGGCATATGGGGCCAGCGCCCTACTCCTTTGAGCCACAGGTGCCACCCACACATCTTGTTTTATCACTTCAAACTTTAGTCTCTTGGGAAGATCCCCAAATAAAACAATACAATGTGTATGCTGTTCTCTTGTTGGTCTGTCTAGAGCTAATCTGGTGTGATCCAGATAAAGAGCCCATTTAAGAGTTAACAGGGGTTGGGACTGATCTCTCTCTTCCCTACACATTCAACAAATGCTTCAAATTCACTTAGCGCCTCATGCGCTCATGGATATGAACTCTGATGTTTAGTTTTTCTTTGTAGGTGTCTCTTTTTCCTTCTTTGCCATCCACTATTATAGACACTCATCAACTGCACCATCTACCACAGTTGGGGAAGGTCTACAACAAGAAAACAAAGAGGCCTCCCTACTCTGAGATAGTGTCTTGGAAATATCATAGACAAAACATGCTGCTTAGAGTCAATTCAAGTCAATTGAGTTTTTTATCTACAAGCAAGGATGTGAGGCCTGGCACAGTGGCTGCAATCCCAGTACTCTGGGAAGCCAAGGCCAGAAGACTGCGGGAGCCCAGGAGCCCAAGTCTAGTCTGGGCAACACAGTGAGAACCCATCCCTACAAAACATAACAGATAAATTTATAAAAAAAGAAACAATATGGGATTCTTGGGAAAATCTACAGTAACCCTGTACATTGGAGCTACAATGTGGATTGTGTCTGTAAGTTTAAATTTTCTAGTAACTATATGAAACTAAATAAAAAAGAAAACAGGAGAAGTAATGTTACTGTATTCAGTTAACTCAATATTATAAATTCAACATGAATAATATAAAAATTATTAATGTTATAATTTTCATTTCATCCTTTTTTTGAGGTTAAGCCTTAAAATCCAGGTTGTATTTTGTGCTTTTAATTTCTTAATTTGGTCAAACTGCATTTCCCATTAGCAATACCTACATAGTGCTAGGTATTAACCTCTCATGTTAAATAACAGAGAGGTTGAACACCGTCAGCCTTCTGTTCAGATCACATGAGCATGAGTTATTTTAAATTGAAAAGCTAATTGATTGAGTCCCTTAAAAAAACTTCATTCAGGGTATTTTTGTTTTCCTGTGAACCACAAACCAATGAGTCAGGCTTATACCTACCTTACTGTGTTGTTACACCCTGTAGAGATGTCTGGTAGGGGAGTAGGGAGAAGCCAGACATTAAAAAATACATGTTATTAAAATTTTTTTCCAACTTTTTCTTTTAAAATAAATGAAAGTAACAAAACTAAAATTTGAAATAAGTTTATTTCTCAACATTCATGTAAGCCAAGCATTTTAAACAGTAATATAGGTTGCCTACATAGAGGGGCTGTTTATGAGACTGTGGAAAGCTAGCTTACCCTAAATCTTATTGTTTAGCATTTAAATAGCATAGACGTCAAATAAATATCTTAGAATATTGTTAAAGGAACTTGTAGATGCTCTTCCATAGCTGAGGCTTTGCAGCAGATAATTCAAGAAAGAGTAAGGATAAGTGACCATGTTGTCAACCCTGAAATAATAGTGTGTGTTAGAAATGCTGACAGATCTTTAATTGCAGCAGCAGCGCATGTGCTGCTAACTGTACCGTACATCATCGGTAAATGGGAACTTAGCACGCAGTTGCTGCCTTGACCTTCAAGCTCCAACTGTGTTTCGATCATCACGAGTCCATAAATAATATAATTTACAATCTCTGACTATGTGGACACAACAAAACATAACTGCTTTTTTTTTTCCTTTAGAGAGACAAGAGTTTCACTTTATTGCCCTCGGTAGAGTGCTGTGGGGTCACAGCTCACCCCAACCTCCAGCGCTTGGGCTTAGGTGATTCTCTTGCCTCAGCCCCCCGAGTAGCTGGGAGTACAGCTGCCGGCCACAACACCTGGTTATTTTTTGTTGCAGTTTGGCTGGGGCCACCCTCTGTATATGGGGCAGAACCCTATCCACTGAGTCACAGGCACTGCCCAAACAAAACATAACTCCTGTAGGGAGGGGAGAGGGGTGAATATTTGGCCTCATAGTTTCAAATTCACTCAACCTGACTGATGAAATTCACCTATGGTAGCATATTCCTTTTCAAAAAGTGGCAAATAGCCAATGTTTACTGTTATTTCTCTTAGTTATGGTCTTACAATGTAGGCACATATGAGAGGAACAGGTATTGGTCTAGTAACTCCTAAGTATTTAGGTCTCAAATGTCTCTCAGCAAACTTCTGGTTATCAGTCTAAGGCGAGTAACCCTGAGGTACATGACAAGTTAAAATCGCACAGGCAGGGAGCTGAGAGAGACAGTTAGTTTATGTACAGGAGCATTTCTGCTCCCGTGAGGACACACTTCCAGACACAGCAGTCAAACTGCAATGACCTTTAATAGCACTGGGATGAGTAAGTAAGAGTCACAAGGCCCACACACTATCCCATAAGAGAGGAGGGTTAATACTGAGTGACTGAGGCCATCATGGGCAGATTCTAGCAGATAGACATGAGGATGACAATTAGGCACTACCAATAACCAGACAGAGATGAAGCAGAAACAATAAAGACTCTGCCCTGGTTTTTCTGGTTTTCAGCAGCAGCCTGAAGTCTTCTAGTCCGGGGACCTCCACTGTCTCAGAGGGCTTTGTTGCACTACAAGAAAACTCCTGACTTTGGTGACCTTCAATCAGCGTGAGAATATTCCAGATTAAGTAGATTTTAAGAACCATGAAAATTCTGATGCTGTCTAGAAAGCTTTTTTGAGAAGTGCCCTTCCTTTTTCCATTCCCATTTCTTAAAGAGCAAAGCCGATTATGCACAAGGCCCTCTTAAGTACCATCCTAGCGGCTAAAGAAAACAAAAACAAAAGCCTCTCGCTTGTCTGTGACTCTGTTCCTTTCCCCGTGTTTGGTGGTTATTTTTGAGGATATTTTATATTCATTTTAGATTATAAGGCACAGAGAAAACACTAACATATTACAGAGGTTACAGAATTAGGAAAGGGCTACTATCCCTAGGGTTGGGGACAGAAAGTTTTAGAATTTAGATGTTTAAAAGATGTGTGAAGGTGAAAGTCAGGCTTCTCAACAGAGGCCACTGTTTAGCTGTGATTAGTATCTCTGAACTTAGAGACGGGCCCTGGAGAGCATGTGAGGAAGACTCCAGGCGTGGGCTGTGCGGCTCTGAAGAGCATCCTCAGTCTGACTTAGCAAATGTTAGAAAGAGTGAAAATCAAGATTAACTGTTGTTACTAGAATAAACTGTTCTTGTGTGAAGCAGCATTGCTAGGGTGGCAATAACAGAAAAAGGAACAAACAAAAATAAACTGGAATAAAATGCAAACAGGAAGAAGTCTTCCTCCTCTGGGCTCCCAGCTTTCATTTGTTGGTTCCTGTTAGAGTCTGACGGGAAGTTACCTGCGAAAGCAGAAATGGAGTTGGGCAGTCCCAGTCCCCAGCTTCACACCACATAGCAAGGATGGGAGTGCAACTGAGAGACGAAAGGTTAACACATGGTATATCTAAGAAAATAAGACTACTGTCTCATCCACCATCAAATCCCTTACATTAACTAGAGCAGGGTGCTGAATTACAGTCCTGAAGACAAGTCCACACCCTAACTCTATAAATATTACCTTACTTGGAAAATGTGTCTTTGCAGATGTGATTAAGTTAAGGATTTTGATGTAGGAGATTACCCCATATTATCTTAATAGGCCCTAAATATAATTACAAATCTCCTTCTATAAGAGAGATGCAGAGGGAGTCCACAGATACACAAGGAAGAGGAGAAGGCAAAGTGAGGACTGGCCGAGAGGGACGGAAGACGAGGGGCTGTGACAGCCTGCAGAGGGGTCAGCGGACACTGGTGCCCAACTTGCCTTCCTTCCTCTGAAAGTCTGTGTCTGATAAGGCTGTACTTTGTTGGCTTTGAATGATACTGTGTAAAATTAGATGGATTCAGTCTGTCTTCTAAACCCCCTTGTGTGGTATATGTAAGCTTTGATTAGAAAGCGAGACCTACCAGGATTAGCAATATAAAAATTCGAGATGCTTTAACTAGAACATTTAAGGGTATTTCTTCCATATTCTCTCCAATTTCACATTATTGCATAAAAAGCCAATTACTATTTGCACATAATTATTTCTAGATGAGAAAGAGAAGGCAAGATGAATTTTTTATCTGTGTTGGGATTAGCTAAATATAACCAGATGGATACAAACAGAATTTCTTCTCAAGACTATTTAGCCTTTAAATTGTCTTAACAAAAGTAATATTACATTGTCGATCATATTATTTTAACTGAACTCAGCAGAGTCCCTTTTTTAGAAGACATGCTCTTCATCATAGCTGTGAAAATCCATTGCCTGTAGGAAACATCTCTTACTCTTGATTTCTCTGGTCTTCTCTACCCACATGTCTAATCTACCAGTAAATTTTGTAGATTGCATCTCCAAAACGTTACACATTCATCTTTCCATTCCCACCACCATAATCTCTGTGATGGTTAATTTTATATGTCACCTTAAATGAGTCTATGCTGCCCAGTTGTTTGGTCAAACACTAGTCTATACATTGCTATCAAAATAGTTTATAGATGTAATTATCCTTTACTTTTAAGTAAAAGAGGTTTACCTTGATTATGTTAATATACCTCATCAAATCAGTTGAAGGCCTCAAGAGGAAAAACCAAGGTTTTCTGCAGAAAAAGGAACTTTGCTTCAAGACTGTAATGTAGAAATTCTACCTGAGTTTACAGCCTGCCAACAGATGAGCCTTGCAGATTGAAGAATCAAAAGAGTAACATCAAAACTTCTCTGAGTTTCCAGCCTGTTTATTGTATAAATTTCAGACTAGTTAACTTTTTCAGTCTATGAGCCCATTCCTTAAAATAATATTTTTATGTGTATGTGTATATATGTTTTTCTTTCTCTATAAAATCTATTGTTCCATTTCTCTGGAAAACCCAACTGATCTATCTAGATTATCAAAAGACCACATTTCTAATTTCCCCATTTCTTCAATAGAAAAATCCTTTCTCCACATAGCAATCAGAAATACATAGGCTAAATGATAAAAGATAGATTGATTAATAGACAAGTAGACAGATAGACAAAATTTGGTACTATCTGCTTATAATCAGACATTTAAAGCACTGACAGTAACATTTAACTCCCTCTCTAAGGCCTCTAGGTCCTTGCCTAATTATGCTATCTCAGCCCCAATGGGTCAAGTCCACAGGATAGGGTGATATATACTGATTATATGTTTACATATAATTATTTTGACCTTATATATTTTATCATTTTGATCTCAGTGTCTGGGATACTTCTGCACATGGGGACAGTAAGTACTTGCTAAATTAATGGATAAAACTAAATCAGTAGTGATTCTAGAAGTATTTTGAAAATGTGGCACCAGTTTATAATTCATAGATAAGAAACATAAAATTAAAAATGGAATTGGAGGGGCAGTGCCTGTGGCTCAAAGGAGTAGGGCGTCGGCCCCATATGCTGGAGGTGGCAGGTTCAAACCCAGCCCTGGCCAAAAACTGGAAAAGAAAAAAAAAAGGGAATTGGAGGAAATGCAAAAAACAAAATGTCACCCTTGGAGTGGTGGCTGTGTAGGAGATATCTAGTTTTTATGAGGTAAAATATATTCTGCTTCTCTTTATTGGTTTAAAATATGATCATTTTATTGACACTCACCTTTTTAAAGAAAATCTTCATTTTAATCCCATTTGTGTCTGTGACATTACTGCAAAATAGTCATGAGTTATGTTAAAAAATAAAACTCAGAATGGCTGCATAAATTAACCAATTTATGCCATTGACCATCTCTGGTAAATTTATAGAAAATATTTAATTTTTCTAAGCTTCAGAGTTCTTCCCATGTAATGGGGACAGTATCTATCTCTTTCAGTGAGTGATCTGCAGATCAGAAAAATTAGACACTGGAAAAATTAGATCTTTCATAAATACCCTTGGAGAGTATGGTAAAGAAGAGACCTAGGTTTGAAGCAAGAAAGCCCTGGGAAAAACTACCAAGTCTGGCAATCTAACATAGGTTGTTGTGAAGACTGGAGACATTCATCACACATATTATATTCCTGGCATATAATTAATATTTCATTTTTAAAATAAGCAATATCCTGATTTTCTAACCTTTGCTTAATATGAAAATGTATTATAAATTGAACATCTCCAGTAGAAACTGCTGGTCTGGGCTATTGTTCCACCACCCCTGCAGCACTGGGCAGAAGTCAGTTCTTTTGAGATCCAGGAAGAAGAGCACAAAGGCCAAAGAAGTTTCCAGATAAAGTAGTCAACTAATGTTTTTTAAAGCATAGAAAAGGATATGCAACTTGCATCTGTCAACATGCAGGATTGAGAAGGCAGAAAAGTCCAGGCACAGTTGCTGATGCCTATAATCCTAGCACTCTGGGAGACCGAGGAAGGTGGATTGCTTGAGTTTAAGGAGTTGGAGACCAGCCTGAGGAAGAGTGAGATCGAACTTTGCTTAAAAAATGGAAAACTAGCCGGATATGGGGGCTTTCACCTTTAGTCCCAGATCCTCAAAAGGCTGAAGCAAGAGTATCACTGGAGCCCAGGAATTTAAGGTTGCTGTGAGCCATGACATCACGGCACTGTAGCTTGGGACAACAAGGTGAGACTCTGTCTCAAATGAATAAATGAATGAATGAATGAATGAATAGAAGGCAGAAGAGGGAGTGAATCTGTATTGTGTACCAATGGTTGCAGGCAGACAGGTAGGCAGGCATCATAAGGAGAGTCAGGGACTTGTTTAGAGCTCCTAGAAATTCCTTTTAGAGCTGCAGGCAGCTGGTACCGTCACTAAGGTGTCCTTTCAGTTCTAGTAGTTCTCGATTGTGTGAGACTTGGCCAAAGCTTCTGTATCTCCAACACTTTCAGTGCATGGACTAACTTCTAATTCTTTCTATTGAAATGACTCCCACTTTGGCATTGTTGCTTTCTGTTAATAGATTTCTCACTGAAACTTGTCTGGCAAACATAGATTTGAAAGAAAAACTAGAACCTCACCATACATAATTGGAGGGTTTGTTGTATTTGTGTTAGAATTATATCAATTATATATTAAATTTGGCTCTAATTATAGAATGCAAGGCGAGTACTTCCTAGTCCATCCTCTGTTGTCCCTGTGAGTTTCTAAGTTGATGTCATCTCAATATGATTATAAATTCATGGGCCATTTTTTTTCACCAGTTGAAAATGTTGTAGTCTTGTGTTCTTTGTGGGAAGACTAGATGAGAAATACAACCCAGTGCAGAGGTTAGTAAACCAGGAAGGCCTTTGAGATGATCACATGACCACAAGGAAAGGGAGGCCTCTGTGTCCCTTTGCTCCCCAACGCCCATAGCTTATATAAGCTTTAGTTTGAACACAGGGTTCTACAGGGAGTGGTCACAGGGATTACACCTGCTAACTCATACCTACAGGCTCTCGTTCCTTGTCACGGGCACCATCTTAATATGTGATCACTGCTCAATAATTTTTTGTGCAGTGTACAAAGACCTACATTCTTATTATAAGAAGAAAAGTGTAGCTACTAATAATGTAGACACTCTCAAGTATAAAATGACTCCTGAACACTTGATCTACTAAATGTATGATTTATATAACAATTAAGTACTTTAATTTTATCAGGTAGCAAAATGAGGGTTAAGGAGCTTCTGTACAAGGAAATACTGAGTGAGCACGATCCTTTCTTTCAATTTTTTTTGGATCATATCAAATTTGAAACGTATTTATATACATGAAAATGCTAAAATATGTGAATCTGATGAGAAATAAAATAGCAGTTAAGATAAAGGAGAGAGAAACAAAGGGTAAAATGTTTAACATGGTTTCAGGGAGAGTTTAGATTTTATATTTTGTTCTTCCTCCTTTGAAATTACTATTTTTCTGGAGTGGATTTTTTAAAGAAATTGCTGTTAGTTATAAATATTTGCTGTTAGTTATAAATATTTCCTCAACTGATATTTCCATTATTTTAGAGATTCACTAGTTAACATGTCCTTAATTGATTGAAAGAAAGAATGATTTGTTCTAGGATGAGTTAATCAGTGCCTTTTGGGGGTCTTAAGTCCACATCTCTACAAATTTCTCAGGCTAGTGGCCCCTCATCTATAACATACTATTATTGACATAAAAATATTTCTTACTATGAGAAATGAGATTTAGCAAATGCATCTCTACTTTTAGTTACATTTAAGATTTATGGGAACATGAAGGGGTGGGCAATATTTTCAGAGAGGATGATCTTATTAATTCAGGACAATAGGGAGTATCTTTTTTAGTAGAAGTAGGAATAGATTTGGTGCCTCAGAGATGCATTTTGGCGACAGCCAGAGTTAGGAAATATAATTCTCCCAGTACGGGAAAGTGTATCTGTACAAGAATAACCCTAAATGAGATTAACACAAACATCTAACTAAATGTATTGATGACTTTTGAGCAAACTTGGGTATTTGGTTAAATGTGTACAATACTGTCTAGTAGAAAGAGCAGTGGTTTCAGAGAAAATACAAGAAATTCAAACTCCAATTCTGCCCCATATTAATATCTTCTAGGACTCAATTTTCTAATCTGTATAAAAGGAATAAGAAGACCACCCTGACAGGATTGTCAGAGGGTAATAGATAACGAATGGAAAATGTGTCGCAGAGTGCCCAGTACAAGGTAAACCCTTCCCTGTGACAAATATTGGTATGATTATTGCTTATTAAACACACTAGGAAATCACAACTCATCCTTAGAATGGCAATGTGTCTTGTCTTGGCAAATATACCAATATGAATATTTTTCCTCACTTTAAATGCAAAGAAATTTAAGCATGCAAGAAGTATTTTTATAAAATCCAAACAGTTGTGCACACAGAGATTTCTACTTTGATACCAGCAGATTGAATCTCAGACTAATTATGCTTATGAAGTTTTCATTGTCAATAGAAATTTTAAAAACAAGTTTTTTAATGCCTAATCAAATAGCATGTGAATGTTATCTGAAGCATTGGGACATGCTCTTTGTTTTAATATTAAGAAAATGAGTGAAAAAATATGATGCTTGAATTTCGGCACAGTCATTTGGTTCCTGTTAAAATTTGAGTGTTCTTTTGGCTCATTTGAGAGGTGGAACCATTAAAAATAGGAAAGGCATGCATAATTATAAAGCAAGTATATGCATTTATTCATGAAAGCATAATAGGGAATGTATACAATGATCAACATTACAAAGATTTTGTCTCTGAATCAGCTCTTCAGCTCTCTTGGAAATACTGCATTGTGTAGATCATAAAATTCTATATTCATACATAGATTCTTTTGTATAAGTAGCCATTATTAAAAATATTTTAAAAGCATTATGTTAATTCTTAATAACGAGTTATTTTTCATAGTCTAGGGGAAATCAGAAGCATTTCTTATAGAATTAATGACAAGAGAAACAATAGAGGGCTTTTAGCTCCATTGAGACCACCCACATCTCGCCAAAAGAAAAGTACAAACCTGGCAAAGTAGTCATTATCCCAATCAACCCGGAGCAGGAGGTTCTGTTAGTACTTGTATAACTAACTCTCATTAAAACACTATGAAAACTGCATAATGAGATCACTGCTATTCTGAAATGATTTGGGGGCTTGAGTTTCACTCACTTAAAATTCTTTTTTCTTTTTTTGCAGTGTTTGGCCAGGGCTGGGTTTGAACCCACCACCTCCGGCATATGGGGCTGGTGCCCTACTCCTTTGAGCCACAGGAGCTGTCCAAAATTCTTAAAATCAAATGTATGTAGTGAATTTGTAGCTGGAAATCTGCTCACAGTGTGCCTGGAAATGTATTTTTTAATAGTTCTGTCTCACGTCATTGCTTCCCTAAATGTAAACTATTTCTAACATCTTTCAAAAGCAAAGTTGTGGGGGCTGATGTGTTTGAAAGTTCCCTTTAATGGATCACTCACTTTGCTTATTCTTGGTTTGAGACAGAAGCATCTTGACATTTACTTTGCTATTTTCCTGCTTTCAAGGATGCTAACGAAAAAATTGTCTTGGCCTGGATTAGCTTGAAAATTTCCTCTGACTTCCACAAGGCCATTGCAACACTCTCTGGAAGAGCTCCCTTCATTATTAGCCTGCCGCTGTATCTTTCATAAGTACACAAAGCCAGAGACCCACCCGTGTGTGGACTGGCGTGTGAGCACGTATAGTTGTCCCTCACCTTACGAATGGGCTGTGCACCTAAATTCCCGATTATGGCCAGGTCTTGACAAATCAAATTATAAATATATTTGCTTACATAGCACCTACAGTCTACTGAATCAAGAGGTAGCTGAAATACCATATTTTAAAAAAAAACTGGATGATATTATAGCACAATCACAATTTTCTTGGAATGATGATGATTTGCCTTTAATTCCTCTCTCCTGGTGGTGTGTCCAGATATTCACATTCTGAGAGTCCTATTTCCCCCCAACAGCCAGCATACGACATGGGCTCACGTTTGCTTCTTTCTCAACTCTCCATACTCTTCAAAAATACAAATTCAGTGTGCCCCAAAGCCACACCAAATGTCCTACCATTTGGTAAAATTCCTCTACTCTCCCACCCCCCTCCCCCAGTTTCAGTGCAGCAATGTGTGTGCTCACATTCAAATGGGGAAGAAGGGAAACCTTTATTAACTTATGCTGTGCAAATGCTGTCTCTCTAAGTGTATAGGGAGACTAACCCTGAGATCTTCTGCAGATATTCTATCCCAGTATATAAATGTGAGGTCATGTTGATATATTTTTCACTCACATTAGATTTGCCAGTTATATTTTTGATGAGATCAATTTTGCAATCTCACAGTTTTCTATTTGCACATTAAAAGTTTAAAATCAAAGATCCTTTTGTGTTTGTGCAGTTTAGTGCCATTATTGCAAATAGAAGAGATGGCAATGTGATCCTTCCTGCTGGCCCACTTTTAAGACCACGTAGCCTGGCATATGGGTAAGTGAAGAAAGATGATACTAGGGACCCAAGAGCAGCTTCAAGAACTCACGCCCTCAACCATTGCAGTCACTGTGACAGGCTGGGAATTTTGCTGAAACTTGCTAAAATAAGCTAGGAAGAATGCATTTTTACAAAATAGAAATTTCACCCCTAAAATTGTTAGTGCCAAAATATAAAAAGTGTTGCAAATGTCGAACCTTAAAACGTGGGAGAATCTGCCCTGGAAGACGGTGATGGTTACAAGAGCATCCCTGGATTCCACGAGAAAGTGGCGCAACAAAAGTCTTTTATACTGGAAAATATTTGTCATTTAGAGTGCCGAGACTTATTTTGGAAACTAGTGCAATTTAGATATTGTATTTATTCTTTTTCAAACAAAACTGCATATTTAATTCCACCCCCCAACTCACAATCATCAGTGGGATATTGCAACCCCTCAACTGGCAAGCAGTTAGTAAAAGTTTAATGCAGAAAAGGTCTACACATTGAAAACTAAAAACGAAATGCCTCCCTGCAGTGATCTTGAGGAAGGAAATCTGTCGCAGTACTCAATTTTTAAATATTTCTGCTTTGCTTAAGAGTGACGTGGGCATGGGAGGAGGCTTTGGGAATGAGAGCACTATCAGAATCTGAATGTCCTGTAAATGTTATTTTGCGATAATGTGTAGGACTTTATTGTAAATTATCGTCTTACATTTTACCCTCATTTATTCTTATTTTACCCTAATATTACTAGTCTGTGAAGTTTTCTATTGTGTAGGTGAGAAACTGGAGCTCAGACATAGTAATTACTTTGCTTCAGATTATCCAAGGAATAAAAGGCAACTTTACCTACTCAAGTATCTTGCCACTTTTAAAAATCCTAAGTCTGGTGCACTTTCTACTATACTGTTGTTACAGGGTGTTTTTAATTCTGAGGCCATTCTACTATGGACATGTGAGATGCTGAGAGGAAAAGGAACAATTTATTAAAAGCATATAGTGCGACAAAATCAAAAAGGCAATTCGATAGAGAAAGGGTAGTCTTTGAACAACTGGACATCTCATATCCAAAAACAGGGAAGAATTTGGACATAGAATTTACCTTTTCACAAAAATTATCTCAAAATGGATCATAAATCTAAATGCAAAACACAAAACTGTGTCACTCCCAGAGGATAACAGAAGAAAGTCTAGATGACCTTGGGGCTGACAATGACTTTTAAAATGCAACACGCAAAGCACAATGCAAGAAAAGAAGCGCTGGCGAGCTAGGATTCGTGAAAATTAAAAATATCTGCTCTACAGAAGACTCTGCCAAGACAATGAAAAGGCCAGGCACAGACAGGCAGAAAAGCTTTGCCAACACTTATCTAATAAAGAACTAGTATTCAAAAAGTAAAAGCAGCTCTTAAAACTCAAGGATAAAAAGCAACCCAGTTTAAAAATAAGCAAAAATTCTGAACTATCACACCAAAAATACAGATGGAAAATAACCAGAGGAAAACCTGTTCACCATAATGTGTCTTAGGGAATTCCAAATTCAAACAACAAGAGACAAACACACACCTATTAAAACAGCTAAAATTCAAGCCAGCAATACACACTGCGAGGATGTGGAGCAACAGAAACTCCCGTCCCTTGCTGGTGGGGACGAAAGATGGCACAGCCACTTCAGAAGACGCTTGGCAGTTTCCTGTAAAGCTAAACACAGGCCCAGCGTATATATGATCCAGGAAGCGCGCACTTCAGTATTTACCCAATTGAACTGAAATGTATGTCCACGTAAAATCCTGCAAACAGATGTAGATAGCAACTTTCTTCACAACCACCAGAACGTGAAAGCAACAAAAATGTCCTCCAGCAGATGAATGGATAAACAAACTGGTACCGCGATCCGTGGTACAATGAAATATTATTCAGTGATAACAAGAAGTGAACATGCGAGCAATTTTAATGCATATTGGCGAGTAAAAGAAGACAATCTGAAAAGGCTGCATGCAGTACTCTTCCAATTTTATGACATTCTGGAAGAGGCAAAGCTGTGAAGACAGCAAAAAGATCAGTGGTTGCTAAAGCCTCAGTGCAGAGGGAGGCTGATAACTAGGTGGGACGTAAAGATACTTTTAGGGAAGCCAAACCATCCTGTGCGATGCTGTGATGGTGGACACACAACCTGATACAGGTGTCAAAGCCCATAGAATGTAAAACTTAGAAGTTCAATGCAAGCTATGGACATTAGTTAATGATAATGTATCAGGATTGCTCATTTTAGCAAATGTACCACACTACTACAAGCTGTTAACAACAGGAGCCACGGTGTCTGGAGGAGAGGGACAGGAAGAGGGGGAACAGGGGAACTCTGTGCACTTTCTGCTCTATTTTTCTCTAAACCTAAAACTGTCTAAGAAACAAAGTCTATCAATTCCTTTTTTTTAAAGAAAAGTATATTATAGTGGAGAACGTGTGGTTCACCAGGTCAACCTCCTTACTCTCTTTTCTCAGAATAGTTAAACTATAAGAAATAAAAAGGAATTCAACAACAAAACACAGAAGTCAGGAGATCTCTTCTCCAGACACACTCAGTCCCCAAGAAGGGCTGTGCCTCTTGGAATCACAGTATAATAGGAAGGAGTGAGATGGAAGACTTAGAATTTTTAGGATAATAGATAATCCCTCCTCTATGGAGGGACGATGAGCTGAGGTCCAGGTGGCTGGAGCTGACAGTAGGGGTGTTTTGGTGCTGCTCTGTCATTTCCTACATACTCTCATGTACGTGGTCCCCGGCCACAGGCACTGTTTCATCTGCTCTCTGATGCCAGCCAAGCCCAGTACACTGCACCTTTTTTTTTCATTCAGACTTTCTTTTCATCAATTTTTAATTAAAACCATAGCTGTATACGTTTATGGGGTACAATGTGATGATTTGATATACAATGTAGAATGCTTAAGTCAAACTGATTAACATTACCTCACTTACTTATTTTCTGTTCTAAGACCTTTAGAATTTACTCTCAGTTATTTTGAAATATACCTTTGCATCTGCACATTAGGCAGGATCCCACCAAATGCCCTCCCTCCTCCCGCCAATTGAACTCTCCCCCTTCCCTTCCTCTCCCTCCCCCTTATATGAGTGGGTAAATGTTCATGACAGTTTCATAATAGCATTGAGTACACGGAATACCACTGTGATATAAGTACACCATGGAATACTATTCAGCCCTAAAAAGATAGAGGCTTTACATCTTTTGTGTTTCCCTGGATGGAGTTGGAACACATTCTTCTTAGTGAAGAATCTCAAGAAGGGCTTTCCTGTTTACACCATCAGAGTCCTTCACTGTGTGGATGCTGTGCCCTTTCCCTCTCCCTTACTCAGGATGAGAAATCCCCATGAAGATTCGAGGCTGACGGAAGTGAGAGTCCATTGAGTTATAGTTTTAGAGCTGGGAATGATTTTAGAAATTATCAGCAGATTTTCATATTATTATGTGGAAACACTGGGTACCTCTCCTAGCAGCCTGGAGAAACATGATGGAGAGGAGGTTCTTTCTACCACTCAACTTTTCTTGGCCCACCTAGCCCCAGGGGAATTCTAAAACCAATGTGAAATAAGATTCTGACAGCCGCAGCCAAATACCCGAGTCAATCCATTCCTCCTTCAAGTTCTCTCTCAACTTGGCCCTCAGCTCCTCACTCCTGACACCAACGTGTCACATCATGTTCTTTTCATCCGATACCTTTCTTTGCCCCATAATCTTTAAGATTTCCACTCTCTCCTGTCTCCAGTACACCTGTCCTGGGCACCACATAAGTCTTCCTAAAATCATGAATTTCTACATGGCTTTGTGTGTGCGTGAGAAATGAAGCCCTCTCAGTAGAGCATTTGGGGGGCTCCGCAATTTGACCCTACCTACCTTTTCATAGCCAGGAACCCAATAACTGTTCAACTTTTCTGCTTCCTCTTCTCCAGCCTACAGCACACCCCACAATAACTGCTGCTTCCTCTCTTTCTCACACTGTCCTCCTGGAAATGCCCCCAGGTTTCATGGGCCCACAACCCTTCCCTCAAACCTAGATAATTCTGTCTTTCCCTGGGAACTTTTGCCTCACCACCATGAGATAATTCTGTCTTCATTGAGTTCCAAAGCATTTCTTGTCCGTAGCCATCATTGGGTATTTGTATTGCTAGGCGCTTTTATTTCATTTGAGATTTATATATTTCACCTCTTGAATTAGAGATGAAGATCCTTAAAAATGGGAATCTCATATGGCCAGTTTCCAGCAGTCTTGTGCAGAGCAATGTTCAATGAGGGTTTATTGGTAAGAATTGGAGTCAGTTTCAGATGGATAGGATTCAAAATCTTTGAATGGTTGGTGCCAAATTATGAGGAAAGTTGTTTTTCATATTCCCAAAATAGTACATTTTAATACATTATTATATATTAATTATTATTAGTGGCACTTTCTTTGAGACAGTGTCCTTGGGGACATGATCCAAATACCAAATCTAGCATTTGGCTTCATAATAAACTTCAGTTAAAAACTTTCTTTAAAAAAAACAAATTGCTTTTGACTCCTCCTTGTATATTTAATATAAACTCTCATGACCCCAGCAAGTTGTAGTGTGAGATTCTATGTGAATAACATCTCCTGAGATTATTTAATATAAAAAATTGCACCCTGGCTCAGCTCCCATAGCTCAGTGGTTACGGGGCCAGCCACATGCACCCAGGCAGGTTCGAACCTGGCCCAGGCCAGCTAAACAACGGTGAAAACTGCAACAACAAAAAAATTACCCTGGTGTTGTGGTGGGCACCTGTAATCCCAGCTACTCAGGAGGCTGAGGCAAAAGAATCACTTAAGTCCAAGAGTTGAGGTTGCTGTGAGCTGTGACCCCACAGCACTCTACTGAGGGCAACTAAATGAGACTCTGTCTCAAAAAAAAAAAAAGAAAGAAAAGAAAAAGAAAAAAATTGCATCCTGTTCACCAAATGTTTGTTTTGTACAATGTAGATATCAATTTCATCTTTTCTCAATAGAATTGGAGTCATAAGTAATCCACCCACTTTTCATTTTCTTATATATCATTCTTTCACATCCAATTTTTTTTCTTTGAACCTCTTTCCTCCAAGCAAGGATTGGGAGTAATAGTCAAGCTCTACTGTAATTTTGAAATGTTTATATCAATAATTTTTAGAAATGAGAATTTTCTACTAAGAAAAAATCCAAAATGAAGAAAAGTTATAATAATTCTGAGATAATGGTCAGATACATCCAAATGAACCTCTGTAATCTATTTACATTATTTGCAGGTATAAAAATTAACAAAGGTAAGGAAACGAATGGGAGAGAGACACAGTAATCATATACTAAGAGGAAAAAAATCACTTGCTTAATCATTGTTAACTAAGGGACAGGGAAATGTTTGCTTTTCCACTCAAAATATATCATAAACTAAATTGAATCCATAAATATTGGTGAAAGGGTAATAAAAAGTTTACTAGATGCATAACTGGAACCATAAAGGCTGTCCACATAGAGTGGGAGTGCCAAGTCAGGCCAGTGGGAAAAGTTTACTATATCATAACATATACGCTGTAGAAATCTGTTCTTTTTAAAATTTTTTAATTTCAGGTTCGTGTGAGGGTACAAACAGATAGGTGACAATTTTGAATTTATTAGCTAAAGTCCCTCTTGTAGTTAGGTCCTGCACCCAAAAGGTGTGCCATATACTCCTATTCCTAATGTATTATTTTTATTAATTTCTTATATTTTCTAAAATTAGAAGTAAAGGAAATAGAATAATTTACTAAATATATTTTAGAAACAGAATTGACCTACGCTAAGACTTGGCAATGCTGGATTTGATCATGTGGTTAGCAGCTACTACATCTACCATCACTGTGTTCACCCAATTTTCTTGGCATTCTGTTCCCACACTTCCACTACTAGCAAGGACCTATCAGAGCAGGATTTTTTTTTTTAACTTGAAGTGACTTATTATGTCTCTGATGCTTAAAAGAATATGTGGGGCATACAAAGTACCTTAAAAGTGTCTACTGTAGTAAATGAATAATTTTTGAAGTCCTATAATACAAAACTGTAGTGTTATAATACATAAAATTTAGATTTTAAATCTGACTTTCAGTTTAAAATCATAAAGGAAAATCACCAAATACCAGATGTGGAAAGTCCTTCTAAGCATAAGAGGGTCTCGTTTTACATCTCATTTCATAGATATCAAAATTAAGGCAAGAAGGGATTGACTTGTAAGATCCTAGAACATTGGTACTGAAAGGCACCTGGAACCTCATGTAGTCCCCATGGCCAGGGTCATGGTGTCACTCAGTCTGTGTGTTACTATCTGCAGTGTCAAAGCTCTCATCACCACCTGAGGGCATCACATTTAGTCTGGTGGGAACACTATTTGTTAGAAACTTCTCATATGTAGTCATGATTTCTATACCAAGGAGAAAAGGCAGGAGAGAGACATGCACTGCAAAACTGTGAAGCAAGAGGATCATCTCTCCCACAGCTCTCATTCATAAAGGGCCCATAAGGGACTTCTATAGTATAGTAAATTATATATGTGTACCCCACATATATGAATACACATACACAAATATATAACTATAGAATGTGTATATGTACATACACACATATATTAAATTGTCATGGACATGCACATATTATATTACATGTAGTATAAAGAAAGTTATTTGTAGTTATATTTTGTATCTTATAGAAAAGTCAATTAAAACATGTCATCTTTCAAACTGCATTTTCCTTTTGTTTATTTTCTATTATAAATATTCAAAAACAAAACTTTGTAGTACTTGATTTGTCTTTTGAGGGTCTAAATCTAATCCCCCTTTCATATGATAATTGTTAAAATGTTTTCAAAAAACATTCCATTTTGACTCTTTAACCAAATACCCCTAATTCTTTGGTTGTCAAGATGCATCTAAATTACACCCTCCCTTAAATATTAAACTTATTTAAGTCCCTCATAAAATGCAGTGAATTAAATGCAGCAATCTAGACTGGATCTTACCAGAAAAAAAGTTCAAGGGCCTTTCTCCTGGTCTGTTCAAAAAAGTACTTTTCTCTCAATACAACCTATAATTCCATTTGTTTTTCCATTAGACATATCACATTTGAGTCATACTGAAATTAATGTGAAAATTGTCTTGGTCATCTTCTATATGCTACTACTAAACCAAGTTTCCTTTGTTCTATATTTATGCAGTTGAATTTTCCTTTGGGGAAGAGAGCCAATTTATTATTGTAGATAGAACTTCTTTACAGTTATCTTTTCAGCAGTGTTATGTTCACAGAAGGTACATATTCATATTCTGAAAATTAAACATGCAAAGTTAATTCAGAGCAAAAATATAAATTTTGAACAAATCATCCTACCTATAAAAACCGGGTGGCACCTGCCGGACCAGGAAGTTTTTCTCCATGTCCTGGAGAACGTCGTTCAGCATCCGGACGCGGGAGGGCGCTCTCTCCTTGGGGTCGTTAGCAGGTCGCATCTCCTCCGACTGGAAGAGTTCAGCGCTCTCCCGCAGCCGCGAGGCCAGGACCAGCAGTTGGTGAGCGTCGGGTTGATCACCTGGGGAAGACAAATGAGCTCCTCTCAAAAGAGACATCTTCAAAGGGGCAAAACCAGCATTTATAATCATGACTCTAAGTTAGAAACCAGACAGACCACTGAAGACAGAGGGGACTTGCCTTAACAATGCTCTTCTGTCCCTTTGAAAAAAACAAGAGGATGGTATTTGAATCTTAGCAGAAAAAAGCTTCAACATCACTTAAACTTTAATAATATATTTATTCTGCTCAAAGTATTCTGTCTAAACTTACTTTTTAAATTCTAGTAATTTATTTATTGTTACTAAAATTAAAACAGTAAATAACAAATGAGTATGTCCAGTGTTGAGGAGCGAGCCTGTGTTCCAGGCAGGGTCTGTTTCACATCAGTTCACCGTGCATCCTCATGTCCATTTCAAAGAAGCCGGGAAGTAAGTGAACAAATGGCCACAGGTCATCAAGCAAATAAATGGCAGGCAAGGACTGGAAGCCTGGTCCTTCTGATTCAAAAATTCATGCTCACCATGGAGTAGCCTGTATTCCAGAAGAAAAATAATGTAGATGCAGTGTCACATTGCTTTCTTCTGAGGACACGGGGCTGTCACTGTATGTCATTACGTGTCCGTGGGCTCCGCGGTGTGTACAGACAGCCCGGTCCTGTGATGCTGAAACCCACTTTAGAGTCAGTACACCGAAAACCATTCCACATGTTGTTTGCTGTGTTCTGTTTCTTTTGATTAGATTCTTGTTTGTTTTTTCTTTATTTTCCATTTCTTGATATAACTTACTGAAAGTCATTATAATATGAATTGTGGTCACAAAATATCCACAGATGTTCCTTTGACTTAGAAAAAGCTAACGCTAGTATAGTGGTCCTCTGGACCCTGGGGCCAGCTCACCAGCGTGCAGATCCCTGCCCTGCCACTTTGTGCCTGTGTGATATTGGTACAGTGACCCAGCCTCTGTGTCCTCAACTGTAACACGAATATAATAGTGGTACTTACTTCACAGATTTCTTATGAGGATTTAATGATCAATACTTGTTAAGTATTTCCTTACAGGCAAGCAGTTCCCAGCTGATATCCTCGGAGACCTTATTTAAAAATCATTCTTTCATCATATCATGAAAGGTGGAATTCTCTTGTTATCTTTTCCCAAATATCCTACCACTAGACTCAGTCTTTAAGTGAGACAATAGTTAGGGGGACATTCTATGGGACCGGATACAACTGGCTCCAACAAGGTCAGCATAACACTACCGAGGGTCACTTCAGGTCAAAGTAGTAAATGAAAGTGTAGTTAGAACCTAAGTGGGCAGTCGTGACGGACTGCGATGGGTCCGGCAGGTGGAGGCCTGCAAGGAGGCCTTACAGGGCCTTCGCAAGGGCAAGCCTTGGGCAAAGGGGAGAGATCACAAAAGGACTCTGTTCAAGTACAGTCCACAAGTTCCTAGTTCCCAGAACACCTGGGCATCATGAAAATGTAGATTCCCAGACCTGCTGGGGCAGAGCCTGGGATATTCACTTCAATGTGCTACTCAGATTATCCCATTCCTTTTAAAGAGTAAGAAACACTAGAGCATGGCAGTCTGCTAAGAGAATAAAGGCTGCCTGGGCTGTGTACCTGATGCATTAAATATGTCTGTCAGCAAATCATCAAGCTCCAATGTAATGATTCTTATTCCTTCTCCCCTTCCTTTGATGAAAACCGTTTTACAGCAATTCTTTGTGCTGACGCTCAATAATTTTTACTACATAAGTAAAGCAGATTTGATAAAGTACAATTAGAGAAAAAAATCCAATATCAAAAGAAAATTATATAAAGTGATAAGTAGTTTGATAAGAGCTACAAAAGAGAAAAACAGGTAGGGTTACACGGAGTGTTCTTTGAGAATGTGATAATTTTTGCTAATTTCCCATACCCATGAATCAACTTAAAATTATGATAGAAGAAGTAATACTTGAAGCTAATATATATCTCCCTGTTCACCAAATCTCTTATATATTTTTAATTTTTTTAGAGATACAGTTTTGCTGTCTCCGGGTCTGGAGCGTAGTAGCTCACCATAGCTTTGAAATCCTGACCTCAAGCAATTCTCTGACCTCTGCATCCCCAAGTGCTAGGATTATAGGCTGAGCCATTGTGCCAGGCCCTTAACTTAACAATATGAATAAAATCCACTGTAGGGATTGAAAAGGTTTTGTCACTAAAGTCTCCAAAGTGCATTCCATATTCATTAATTATTTTGTTTGATTTTATAGCAAAACTTGAGGTTACAAAAAGAGGTGTTTTTATTCATTTTGAAAACCTATCCCCCTAAATAACTGATCACTGCCATTTTCTGAAGATATGATTTATCTTAAATTATAATGGTTCACCAAAGTTAACGTGTACAGAACTTTGAGAGAACATCTTTACACAAGGAAAGAATAAGATAGATAAAACACATTTAGATTACACTAGAATCAAAAGACTGAAGAACAGAAAAACCAAGTTCGACATCCTTGAGAGTCTTCCACTTAAGAAAGAGAAACCTGTTCTGATCTAAAGTACACTACTGAAGTGAAGACATTACCAGCGAAGCAAGTGAGACAAATTGTACCATTCTGCCTTATTTACTTTAAATGGATTTATCTTTCATGGCAGTGCAGATGTGGAGGACTGACAGCTTTAGGAACTGGTTAGTTCCAGAAAGGACCCTGATAGTGAAACTCACCATCCACAACAAACCATATGCATTACTTCAAGATATGAGGTTATAAATTGGAAAATGGCTCTATTTTCAATGTTCACTCAAACATTTTGATATATAAGTGATACTCCAGAGATTCCTACTGGCCATTCCCCTGCCAGTTAGAGATTGCTTGTCCCTTTAAATCAGACCCGGGATGAAATGCTACCTTCTCTGCTTAAGCTTTGTGACCCCAAATGATAGATCCTCATGCTACTTAAGATCCCTATAATATCAGCTTTGCAAGAGAATAGAGTTCCATCTGTGCTGTTCACTGCCATTTCCTCAGACCTCAGCCTGCCAGGCAGATCATCTGCTCAGTAAGTGACGGAAGTCTACATTTATCTCACAGCACCTGCAGCGTTACTGTCTGAACCTGCCTTATTTCTCCTCTGCTCTTCTTGACCGAAAAGGACTCCAAAGGACTAGCAAATATGTTGTTATATCTCTCTGTAATTCCAGATTCTAGCACATTATCTATTCTATGGAAGTTATTTACTAAAAAAAAAAAAAAAAAAGGAAAGAAATGTTGAGTGAATGTTAAATTATAAGATAACATCTCTTTGAAATGTGTTGTTATATTAAATGATGTCTTAAAACCATGCAGGGAGATAATTGGTGCGTTATGAACACCAGAAATATATTCCTGCTAAAAAGCAATTTTAGTTGGAAACAAAAAAATCAAGAAAAGAGGCCATTTTAGGGTATGATAAGTTAAATTAAACTCAATTGATTTAAAACATGTCCCATAAATAACAAATAAAGTTAGGATATATAAAATTTTATATGAGGTGGTATAGTGTCAGAGAATAGAGGATTACTTAAAGCTACACACAGGTCTGATGTTTAAAAAAAGTCCATTTGGCCAAAGAAAATTTCCTGGAAACTAAGAATTCTCCAGTTCTCTAGTGACATTTATTGCCAATACAATATCTTGACTTATGTAAAGACATATAAAATAAGGGTCTAGTCTGCTTAATTACTATCAATATAGGATGGAATAAGTCATTTAATACTATTTCAGCTTCTTTGGAGAAAATGATCACTTCACTTTGTAAGCACATAAGTTACTTTAAATACAAATTACTATTAATAGAGTATACAAACTAAACATAGATTAGTACCAATTCATTTTTAAAGGGATGGAAAAAATAATGAAACAAATTTACGGATGAGTTTATTTTCAGAGCTGCCATTCCATATCATTTTCCCAACCTATGCCCCCCTAAAATGTTTCACACTCCCCCTCATACAGGCTTTAATAAGGAATTTCAATTTTATTTTGCAGTTGCTATGAACTTAGACCCATTGGTCTTTCCATGGGCTGGTATCTCAGACCTCTGAAGAACAAAGAAAGAAATAATATAAAGGGTAAAGTTATTAAAAAGCCAACTTTTAAAAAATGACTCTTATCTTTGATCCTTGTAGAAAGCCAACCTCCAATACATTTTTATAACATGGTGGAAAATACTGTTTTCCCATAGCTATTGAAAATCAAATATAATATTATACAAAATAATTGAGACTGCTTCCTAAAGTTATCATGTTATTATTTCAGAGACAATTGAAACATACTTCTAAATTTCAAACAAATAGTTTGAGTTAATTTTTTGTATTCCTATTATCTCAAACTTAAATAAATGTATTTGGTAAGTATTTATGGTGCCCTATTTTGTATATTATTCTGTAAAGTACTGAGAAAGAAGCAAAGACATATAAGATTAAATCTCTAATCTTGGTTAATTCCTGATCTAGTTAGAAATGTATGTAATACATCTAAATATACAATAAATGTCACAAGAAATAAATGTTCATGAGGATGACGTAAGAGTTAGTTGTGTGTAGAAATATTCTGAGGGAAGAAGTGAAACTTTAAAGATAGGTCACAGAACTGCCTAGATGTCAAGGGCACCACAATTGAGCTCTTGACAATTCTGGCCCCTTATTTACCCACAGCACTTGAGGAGTGGTGTTCTGTTTATAAACAGCAGCATTGAAGTCTTCCCCTTCTCTTCCCTTAGTCCTCATCATTCTAGAGGATGACTCTACCTGTAAGCTATTATCCTGAATTGTTTCAGAAGAACAATTATTCAGCTATTATTCTGAATTGTTCCAGAAGAATGGAACTGGTCCTCTAAGAAGTAAGAATGTACCTGTTAATGGAAGACGAGGAGGAAGGAAGGGAGAGAGGCTGTTTCTCAGTGTGGACATTGAAGTGCGTAGTAAAATCTAGGCAAGCCAATTCAGGAAAGATTCTAAGATGTACTGAAGAAAACAAGTCCCTACCACTCAGCAATCTCCCGCCTTCTAGGTAACTGTCCCTTGCACCAAGAGGCAGTGTGTTGCGGCAGAAAGTGTGGGGGCTCTGGAATCTGAAAGATCTAGATTCAAGTCCTGTTAAGTGTGTGCTACGGAGTAAGACATAAACTTCTCTGAGGTTCAGTTCATTAATCTCTAAATTGGACTGAATCTCCAGCCCAGGTCACTGAAGTATGAGGTAAAATTTTACAACAAATGTGAGGTGTTTAGCACAATAACCAGGGCTGGGTGGAGTGATTTCTAAAAGGCCAAGGTGCTTCCCAGAAAATTTATTCCTCCTGAAGATCATCAAGGTGGGATCCCCAAACACCTTCCAATGGTAGCTCAGAAGCTCAGAAGTGCTTTGTACGTGTCCTATTTACTTATGGACTCTAAGACTTCTGAGTAAGACCACTGACTACAGTGCTGACTACACCCATGTTCTAACCTGCGGGGGCCTGGGACCCACACAGACTACCTCTCACCTGAGGCACTTCATAACCCCATGAGTGCTGTGGCTTGAGTGCAACCTCCAAAGCTCACGTTGAAATGCAATTGTCAATGTAAAGATCTTGGAAGGTGAGGCCTTTCCAGGTGATTAGAGCACGATTAGACCACACGTGGGTTTAATGACTTCAGGAAGGGCATCAGGAGCTTCCCTTCCTTGCTCTTCTGTTCTCTGCCCTGTGAAGAGCAGGGTTCCTCCTGCCAGACAGCAGCCAACTCCAGAGCAGATAGGACCCTCACCAGACAGCAACCCTGCCAGCACCTGAAGCTTGGACTTTCCAACTTCAAGAACCATGAGGAATACTTTTCCATTGTTTACAAATTACCTGGTCCCTGGTATTCTGTTATAGCAGCACAAACAGACCAAGAGTTTCAACTTGGCATAAGTTTCTGTGCATTTAGTCCATTCTACAACTCGCTAGGCAAATTTCTAGCTTCCTACTTTAAAGAACAATTTTACTGCTTACTATTGTGATCTCTTCAGAGTTTCACACTGCAAAAAGTTTTAAATATTATTAGCTTATTTACGTTTATTTTATCCTTTGAGTTTATAGTGTGACTGTATTTAAGGACCCACTCAATTTTATTTCAAATTAAAAGAGAAATACTGGTTATACTCTAAAAGTACATTTTTATATCAAACAAAAGGAGCTTTTTTTGTATCATTTCACAGAACCTGTTCTTCTATAGATGAGCTTATCACAGTTTTAAAGGTGCTAACAATTGCACAATCACATCTTAGACTTCACTGATTTATAGTGACAAGAAAAAGTATGATTTATGTTTCACAGAATACTACGGTTAAAAGAAGAATAGAAGATTATTTGGGGGAAAAAATGTATGTTGCCTAATGTCATCTTAAAAATATCTTGTGATGTCAGTAAAGAGAAGAAAAGAAATTGCAAATATGATTTCTGCCAGGGGGAACAACAGTCCTTGATTATCCTACATTTTCTATTCTTCACGCTGCCTTCTTTAGTATGAATCACAATAAATCATCTCAGCTGGTTATTTAGAAAATGTTAAACAAAACTCAGGTAGAAACAGAAATGTGGGAGATAGTACATTATTGATACTCAAATAATCTAGCATTGACTTTATAATACATAAATACAAAGGCGTTATTTAAAGATGAAATACACCAGAAGACAATGGATAGTTAGGGCTAAACTGAATACAGAACAAACCCTTATTTCAAAGATGGCACAATGATACATTTAGAAGGAATAGGTTGGCCATTTTTTACAAAACAGGCAACACATTTCTGCATTCTACAGATTATCTCACAATCCAATTAGCCAAGGTCTTTCAACAGATTGCATGGAGTGGGTTCTCTCCACAACATCTGTCTGCCTGTGCAGAAGTAGAACCAAGGGACCTTTCTATGACCTACAGACGCTCTCACTGTGCTATGTTTGTGAGTACAAGATCTAGCTACTAGCAGCTTGGAAGAGTAAGCAAAAGCACTCTTGAAGGAAATAAATTCACATGAAGTTTAGTCTTATCATTCACCCAAAGCAGAAATTGGGCCTCATGTGGTGACTTACCCCTGTAATCCTAGAAATCTGGGAGGCAGGAGAAGGAGATTGCCTGAGCTTAGGAGTTCAAGCCCAGCCTGAGCAAGGGAAAGACCACTTCTTTACTAAAAATAGAAAAAGTAGCTGGGTGTTGTAAGAGGCACCTATAGTCCCAGCAACTTGGGAGGCTGAGGGAAGAGGATTGCTGGAGCCCAGGAGTTTGGGGTTGCTTTGAGATGTGATGCCACAGAACTTAACCCAAGGTGACAAAGTGAGACTCCTTCTCATAAAAGAAAAAGCAGAAACTCAGAAACTTCTAATGTATAGCTAATGACACATGTGAGATTAATTATATTTTGGCTGAAAGTAACCAGGAAACTAACAAAAAGGGGGGGGGGATTAACTAAAACTAATCAAAATGAGGGGAAAAGGGTACTTTTTGTTCTATTATAAGGGAAAATTAAAAATAATCTTTGTAATTAAAATAAACAAACAACTTTAAAGTGTGCCAGTGAAGCAACATTCATAGAATAATGAATTATGTCCCTGTGATATTGTGGGCCCAGGGTTTTATCCTAAAAATACACCCTAGAAAAAAATAATTACAATACAATAGACTGTTACTGTGATGGGAGAGCAGGAAAATAAGTGTCACATATAATCAATACTTCAATCAATGTAGTGTCACATATTAAATGTAAATAACTGAAGACTTCAAAAGAATTCAAAGGAATCCTGGAGAGGAGGGAAGGAAGATCACAGTGCAGGCTGTGTGGGCAGCAGCACATGTGAGGGAGAAGACAAACAGAAGGGAATTTACAATTCTGAGAAGTACAAAATGGACTATAATTAAGGGACATTATGTGATAGAAATGTGAATTCAGAGAAATGATGGTAAAGACTAGTTTTGGGAGGCATACACTGACAACATGGAAATAATCAGATTTTCTTACATACCTGGCTACCTCAAATCCTTTCTGTGGCTTGAAGGTTAGATTATCAATAAACAAAATATAATCTTTAATATGATTATGTAGTCAGAATCCACATAAAGATACAATCAAGACTGAGATAGAACATGTTTTTAGGAATTTCCCCCAAGAGATGGCCAACCTTGTACCAAAGTACCCTATTCATTTTAACCAAGTTAAAATAATTTTTAAAGAATGCCCTTATCACACAAAAAATGTAAGTTTTAGAAATGCCAATTCAATTCAGGTCAAATTTCTAGAAATCTAGCATGATACATATTTCCCCTGGATCAAAATCTTTCCTTGCAATTGCTTGGATTTTGGACAGACTGCCTTGGACTTCTTACAGCGAGCAGAAGACTAAATATTCATTGTACTTCTCTACCTGTGGGCCAGCCCAGAGATGGAACTAGTGGTAATTAGAACCAAGATTGCAGGCATATGGGCTGAAAGCTAGAATCAGTCTAGCTCATCAGCTCATGACTTAATTTTACTTACTGGGAAATTCACTTCCTATCTCTCAGAAAGGAAAAAAAAAAAAACATTAGATGAGTGCCAATCACTCGTGATTATAGACAAAAAACAAGTAACATCAAAAATTGAAACTAGGTGGTGCCTGTGGCTCAAAGGAGTAGGGTGTCAGCCCCATATGCTGGAGGTAGCAGGTTCAAACCCAGCCCTAGCCAAAAACTACAAAAAAAAAAAAAATGCAACTAGGAAATCTAACAGGGCACAGAACTGGTGCCATAGCATCATAGCATCATTGTCATCACCATAAAATAATAGCCCTCCTTGTAAAATGAAGTGATTGACAGATTGCAGGCAGAATGGGGACCAAGACCCCATTTTGGCAAGAATGAACACCCCTAGAAAAAGGGAAAACCAGATAAATAAGCTGAGCAAGGCAGAATAAAAACAGGTGCTAAACCAGCTGCTAAATTCCTTATCTGAGCAGTTCCTGCTTTTCCTAGAAGCCTGGCCTGTGGTGGATGTGGCTTGCAAACACCCCTTCTGGGTCTGTGAACACTGAAGAAACGATGGCCACACAGGAAGCGGTGTACAAGCCCTGAGTAGGAAGATTAACTAGGCCTCCTCCTGCCCAGTCAACAGTCAAGGCCAATATCCATTGTGGAGATTTGTATTTGGGCAAAGATCAAGGGAAAAGCTTGAGCCCTAAAATATGCGTAAGAGAGCTTACATCCCTTAATCCACAGAGAAAGGCATCTCTGGGTGGAGATCAGAGGAACATTCTTCCGTCCCACCCAGTTTTCAGAGGAGACTAACACCAGTGGCATTTTACTCCACGGTGAACTACTGGGGATTAATACCCCACAGGAATCTGTGTGTGTGACCACAGACAGGAGGCTGCCCCCCAAAAATGCTCAGGTTCCAGATTTCTCAAGGCTGCTCAGATCCTTAAAGTTAATGATATAGAAACCATAGGAGCTGACTCGCTTTCTCAAAGAAACTGCTGACATCTTTGTTGCCTTCCTCAGCTCCCCTCTGGGCTAATGAGCAAATAGCCTTCAATAAAAGCTGAGTGGAAGTGACATCGAGGCCATTCACTGGAGCCTTACTAATGGGCGATGGCTCCCTGTGTATCCACCTTTGAAAGTTCCATTCTGTGTGTCCTGTCCTTTGTCTCTCTGGCTTCTGACTTCACTTTTCTTTAGTCCACCACTGCCAGCTTAACAGGCCTTAAAGGACCAGGCTACCGGGGTGGGTCCCCGGCACTAATGTATTATCAGAGTTAATGAAAAAGGATACAATTTACATCATAGTTATTCAAAGAAGATTAAGGAATGCTGCCAGCAATGACTCTCTGTGTAGTGAGACTGTCAGAGGGTGGTAGCCAGCCATGTGAGTCAAAAGCCAGAGAGAGATCCTGTCTCTAAAAATGGCTGAGCATTGTGGTGGGTGCCTGTAGTCCCAGCTACTTGGGAACCTGAGGCAAGAGAATCACTTAAGCCCAAGCATTTGAGGTTTCTGTGAGCTGTGATGCCACAGCACTGTACCAAGGGTGACATAATGAGACTCTGGCTCAAAAATCATGTTTCCTCCTAAGTTCTCCTTGCACTAAATACATGTCCATAGCTACATCAAGTGACAGTTACTTTTACTTTATTTGAGTACTTTACAATAATGCTAAATAATTAACATTCAGAATTCTGACAAAGAAAATAGCAGACAATAAACAAAAAGTGTCAGAATTATATAGTCAATTATTTTATGGTGTTGTTTCATGTCTGAAGAAGTGGATGAAGTGAGAAACAGTAAAATCAGTAACATTAAGTTCTCACTCTTTAATCTGCTTCCAGTTCCAAGGGTGTGGCAATAGTCTACTTATTTTTTTCTATTTATATACTTTATTTAATCTTGATACCTTCCTCTGCCCTGTAAGCTACTGCAACTGCATTCTAAATGCACCTAGAGTCCGCCCTCCATACCTGTGGGTTCTGTCTCCATGGGAAATATTCAGGTAAAAAAAAAAAAAATGGATTCTGCTTCTGTACCAGAAAGCTACAGACATTTTCCTTGTCATTATTTCCTGAACAATACAGTGTAACATCTGTGCACAAAGCACACAGTAATAGTAGGTATTGTAAATAATGCAAGGATGATTTAAAGTACATGGGAGGACGTGGATAGGTTAGACACAGATACTAGGTCATTTCATGGAAGGACCTTGACTGTCTGTAGATTTTGGTATCGCTGAGAGGAGTGATCCTACCCCCAGTCTCCCATGGACACTGACAGACAACTGTGCTTTGATTTGTCACAAGTACTTCTGAAATATATCAGCTATCTTATCAGTCACTATTTACCCTGTATCTCCATACACCGCAAATAAATATTCATTGTCTATTATGTGTTTGGCATTGGCCAAATATTAAGAGCCAAGGTCACTCAGTCAAAATGAGCTTTCAGGAACTATTTAATAAATCAACCAAAAAAAATTATTCACTGGTAAATTATCCTTCTTTCTGGTGGTTGTGAGAGCAGTAGAGAATGGTCTGCTGCTACCGTAAACTAGTGTAATAAATAAACAAGATGGCCAGTTGTCAAGTGGTAAAAATTACACCATTGAAAATGCAATTGGGTTTCAGAGACCTTCACACTTACACTGTTTGCAGTGAGGAGAAACAGTATTTTATAGTTGAGCCTTGAAGGTCACTTTTTTTTTTTCTAACTGTAATTGAGAACTTAAGAATAATCACTAGTAACCATCATAAAAATAAGAATATAGATCAACAATTAAGCTCAAATTAAGTAGTAAATTTATATATTTTCAGTTAACACAGTACGGGAACTGTGTTTAGCTAATGAAATCATCAAGTTTGTTATTGAAATTGAAAATGAAATATTTATATAGGTGTTGACCAGTGGTGTCCATTATTCACACATGAGCCATTTATTCTATTTTAGATATAAAGTTATAACCAAAGTAGTCAAAATACAACAGTTGCTTACAATTTAGCAAACATTTAAATGATTTTGATCGTAATAATTTTAAGTCATGATGATTAAAATACAAAAATGTACGGTTAAATGGTGACATGTCCTATCACATTGATTAAATATTTATTCCTAGGACATGTAAGAGATACTTTCGGGAGATGATGCTTTATCACATTTAGTTTGCTTCACTATGTTCTGTGATGGGGTAGATCTGAAGCCTGGCCTCACCTTTCAGAGTTGGAGTAACAGGGAGAACTGAGGAAGCAAGAGAAAGCAAAGCATACACAATCGCCAACCAAAGGAAAGTTCTTCCCTGGAGCAGAAGCCCTGGGCTGTAACCACAGGAAGCCACCAGCTCTGATGCTGGCTGAGCACATGGGTTTCAGGGACAGATTCATCCAGACACAGTGGTGTCTGACCGGAAGTGGACTTGTTTATAGAATGACCACAGTTTTATTTTATCCTCTTGTGATTAAACACTCTTAGCTACCGCTATTAAAGAAGGGATTATTCTCCTGGGCTGGTCTCAGAATATTCCCCTCACCTTTTATTTTTGACTGAAACCAGGCCTCCCCCCAACGCCCCAGCTTCCCTGGGGGCGCCCGGGGCACAGCACGGTGATCACTCACCCTTTCTACCAGCACTGCTTACTCTTTGAACATTTGAGCTCCCAACTCGTAGTTGCTCCCCCTTATAGCTACTCTTGTCTTAATTCTTGACAGTTTAATGCCACATGGACACGGACATGGACATATTCTGTCCCCTTGTCACCTCTAGTGACCACCTTCCGCACCCCCATGATCACTAACGGGCACGGACGCTGTCAGTAGCAGCATCCACACTCTGTCCGTGATCTCACGTCCAGGAATTCCATCTGCTGAGCAGCCCCCCTGCCTTTCCAGCTCATGTACTCTCACTTACATGACCTTCTTTCCGATGATGAGGGTCTGGCTGCTGTCACTGTCAGCAGAGATGGGGACAGGTCCACCAGGCTTTATTAGCAGAAGGCCGGAAATCTCAGAAAACAGTGAGAGTGGCCTCTCCAGGGGGCTCTGTTCTTCCATCTTCAAAGCCACAGTTTTACACATACAAGTTAAAAGCAAGAACCTTTCTGGACCAGTTTTGTGATGTCGGCCCGGCTGATAACTCCCTCGGTCCCATACTCACCGGTGCGCTCAGTCCCACCCAGACATGATGGAGTCTCTTGGTCCTTCTTTACCCACCTCATTCCATTCATGTCTTCATTTTATTCCATTCCCGCATGAGACATTTCCGGCCATCATTACAAGAGCTCCTTTGTAAACACACACTTTTCTTTATCTGTCACAGTTCATTGCCTCTTCTCAGCAAAGTCCAGGCCCTGCTTCCACCCAGCTCTGTCCCTCCTGTGTCTGTGCTGATGTTCCAGACAGCTGACCCCAAAACACGGCATGCTGGCTTTGTCAGAGACAGGAAAGCTTCTGTGACCTTCTCCTGCCCTTCTACCTTGAAACAGACTATAAAGGAATTCCCTGACCTTCCTCTGAGTAAGTCATAAACCTTCATTTCTGTATGGAGGGGAGAGGGGCATCCTCATTGTCAAAGACGCTGAACGCAGAGAGAATAACCAGGGGGCCTCACTAACTCACCCCCAGTTTACTGGCCTGACATCAGACCTTTTTCCTCTCCAGTCTTATATCTTCATTCTTCATCAAACTTAACAAAAATACACAGACTCCTTTGCCTGCTTCTCTGGGTCTTCTTTTCTGAAGGTGTCTGTATCATGTAAAATGTGCATTAACTGAATTTGAATGCCTCTCTCTAGTTCATCTGTCTTTTGCTATAGGGACCTTGACCACCAAACTAGCAACTGTGAGGAAAGAAATGTGTTCATCCTCAGCACAGAAACACACGCATCTCCTTGACTCTCTGTGTGACTGGGTTTTCCCTCCCACTAGGTAGGCGTCCTCATGATAAAAGCGTGCTCAGGCTTCCCGGCTCCATACTTCTCTCCACCTGCAACCACATTCCCCGATTTACCACGTTGAGTTCTTTCTTGATTCCTTTCATGGAGTTTTTGCCCTCAGGCCACTACAGCAGTTTCCATTGAGACCACCAGTGCCTTCAGCTTTGCTCCATATGGAGCCAGGTTCTCAGGCAGCATTTTTGACTTCCCTGGAGTGCTGGACACAGCTGGTCACATTCTCTTCTTCAGAAGGCTTTATTTGCTCGGCTTTGGGATATCACATTCAGGTGTTTTTCTATTATTCTTTGGGCACTCTTCCTTGGTCTCCTTCTGTGATTTTACCTTTTTTTACAAGTTCTAAATGTAGGAGTGCCCAAACAGTGTCTACAGAAAGTTTAGACCTTTCCTGTCCTCTACACTTAACACCTTAGTCATCTCAGCCCAGACAAGCCAGAAATTTATATAACCAGGTCAGATCTGTCTATTTGATGGGTACAACTCACAAGTTCTTCTGTAACACTGATATTAAGAATGAAAATTTGTTCCAAAGTGACCGATATTAGGGCACATTTTGAGCATAATGCTAACTTTGAATTCGGTATTAACTATGCCACTTTTATTTTATTATCATATTTATTTACATATGTTTCTTAAGAGCAGAGATTTTAAATTTGTTTCATTTATTTAGATGCTGATTTGTTTTATTTTATTCATTTTGGTAATACAACTCCACCAGGCATATTATAAGTGCTTAATAAATATTTGTTAAAAGAATGAATAAGTAGATTCAGGGGATCTTGTGAGGTCCATGGAGACTACCTTCAAATTTTTTGATATATATTTTACTTTCTGGGGTGAGAGACCATAGTTTTCTTTAGGTTTTTAAGAGACCTTAACACCCACAAATGCAAGATTAATAATATAATTCTAATAATGACCCAGCAGGTTCTCTCTGGGGCTTCAGTAGTAGCCCATATGACTTCAAATGTTCATAAATTAGTTACAATGCTAAAATCTGTGCCTATTTACAGATGTTTATCCCCCACGTCCAGACAGGTAATGTGCCAACACCCTAACACACTTCCAGGCAGACCCAAGTTATACATTGGCATGAAAATCCAGTAATCATATTTATGAACCTCAAAGCTTCATATTTGTGGATTTTTAAGAATAAAGTTGATTGTTTAGAAAAATAGAACTTAGCATTTTAAATGACAATGAAAGAACATAGGAAATTTCACTCCAAAATTCAACTCCTTGGTGTGAAGAGTATTTTGAATTACATGCCCATCAAGACCAAGACGAATTGGAAGGGCCTTTCCCTCTATCTGCATAAACTGATCACAGAGCAAAAGGGCAAGCGACTTCCCTTCCTCTCCCTGTCATCTCAATATATTGCAGGAAAAAATGATCAACAATAAAACCATACCTAGCCTAAATTATTTTGAACACAATAGCTATCTCTCAGGTTAATTTATAAATCAATCTGTTTCACCCATCTGTTTGTCCTCCGTAGCACCATGTGTCACCCCTAAACAGAATTCCCTCTTGCACCCTTCCAAAGGCAAACATGAAAATGCCTGAACTTCACTGGGGTATTGAGAGAGCACTCTGTGATTCTCCCCATGTGCATGATAAATAAACCTCTGTCTTCTTACTCTGCCTCAATTACAAGTTGATCTTTCAGTGAACTATGGGTGAAAAAGTGAGTTTCTCCTCATCCCTGTGGTTTGACTTAGGCTGCAGGATCTCAAGGCCACTTTGCTCTCCTGAAAGCCAAAGTGAGGAAGGTTGGAACTCCAACCCGCCGGCCACTGGAAAGACACCTAACTCACCGGTCAGACTCCTGGTTTTCCTCTCTGTGAGCTCCAGTTGAGTAGATGGTAAATGACCACCATCCTTTCCAAATTTAAGATTAATGAGACAAAGGGTCTTTGGGAGTGACTAGTCTTGTGAGCAACTCTTATATTGGTGGGTTTTGTTTTGGTTTTTTTGGCATTTTGTAATATGAACATTCATATTGTTTGATGATCCTCTCAGCAATAGTCGTTTGGTTTTGTTGTTCACTCTTATCGTTGTCTTTCTGCGTCATTTTATCATAAAGAAGGTTACCGTGGGGTAGAACTAGGGCCTCCCACCCCATAAGCCCCGCATTTGGGCAGCCCTGCAGGCTGCCAGCTACACGGGCCTGACTAGACTGGTGTCTATTAAGGCCAACTCTGCTGCAGGTCCCCCCCAACCAAAAACCATATGAGGTTCCCCTCACCCAGTTTCCTGCCTCTGAGCTGAACTTGCGACTGTGTAGTATTCTCTCCTCAGCTTTGTCATCCAGGGGACATGTTTTTTGGGGGACACATCAATGGAACACATCAATATGAAAAGGGTGGGAGTTCAAGACCCGTAAGATTCTAAGCTGCACATTCTTTGTACAGAACGTGTCAAGCTCAAGGAGGAAACCCTCATCTCAAAATATCCTACCCTTTTTGTTATCCTGTCTATTTCTAAGAGTAAATTTGTTAGAATTTTGGAAACTGCTTTTTCTGTGCCCTGTCCAGACTAAGCCTAAAAAATTACCACCTGGATTTTCTATGAAGAGGCACTGTATTGAGTTGCTTTAGGAACACATATCCCATTGGTATTAATGGCCTAAAATACTTCTAAATTTAAATAATATATATATAAATTTTAGAGATCTCCTTTTGAAATAATTACCTTTTTTTGTAGTAACATAAAAATTAGATAAAAAAAAAAAGACATGTCATTGTCTGCCTACCCTTAAAAGTTCTCTGGACAAAATTGAAGAGCAAATATCTAATATAAAACAGAGATAAAAATTCCCTTGAACACCACTCCTATAGAAATAATGGAAGAGGCCAGAAAACAGAAACTGGTGAGCTGTTTCTCCAAGAAGCTGAACTCAGTGGCCCACAGGTCATCAAGGTGTTCACATGCTCCCTTCTTCCACACAGAGTGATAAAGGACCTTCCTCCATATCAGAGGTAACCCATGCGTAGGCAAAGCCCTATACCTGGAGTGGAAAATGCACATATCCTAGAATGGATACAGAAACCATGAAGTGGTATCAAGTCCTGCTCACTTGCCTCCAGGTAAGGGTAGCTTCTAGAAGCAAGCACACATTAGGGCCCTATGAAATAGTTTATAGGAGATGCTTCCCAGCTCCCTGAGTAGGAAGAGCAGGGCAAAGCAGCAAGTCAAATGCCTGGGGTCAAATGTCAGCCACTATGCCCAAGTCAGCCTCCTTCTGGTCCTGGCCCCCACTGAAAGCAGAGAAGTTGAAGGGACAGGGCCTCTAACCACTCACTCCTATTGAAAGTGTCAGGAGTAAAACTTTTGGGTTCGTCATATCAGAGTAAAGAGATGTCACGGAAGGCAAGGACCCCTGTCCCACTCCCACTGGGTAGTACTTCAGGTGATCTAAACTATCTATGTAAGAGGAAGGAGGAGTGAAAATGTTGGTATTTTTTCAGACCTTTCCTTGACTATTTGTTCTGTTTCTAGGATTGAGGGACAACTCCTTAGTAAGATGTTGCCAGGCTATCACCTCTCCCTGTGATCTGTCTTACTGCTGGGCTTGCTATCCTAAACCTGGTTTGGTGCCAGTATTCCTGTCTTCCTCACACGAGTTTTGAATTTGCAGAAGCCACTCTCTCAGATCACCTACAGCAGTGGTTCCGACCATCTTAGCACCAAGGATTGGTTTCATGGAAGACAATTGTTCCATGGACTTGAGTGGGCAGGGGTAGAGTAGATTTACATAAAAAGTGGTCAACCTAGATCCCTGGCATGAACAGTTTAAAAAGGGTTTGTGCTCCTCTAGAGGGTAACACTGCTGCTATGACAGGAGGAGCTCAGATAGTGATGCCAGAGACTGGGGGAGGGAAGGAGGGAGGAGGAGAGGGCAGCTGTAACACAGGGCGAGCTTCACTCACTCTCTGCTCACCTCCTACTGTGCACCACAGTTCCTAGTACTCCAGCCCTACAGCATGGGACTAAGAACTCCGTCCTCAGAGGTCACCCCATGCTGACTGGACATCGTGTGCAATCCTCCTCCATTTCTCCTTGTCAAGCCCCTTGATTACAGTCATTGCTTATGACGCCATTGCTCCTGGTAATCTGTCCCATTCTTTATTTTTGTAAATCTACTGCCTAAGCCTTATAATGGCATAAATACAAATGCCCATCTGAAACATCGCCCAATTCAGCAGGACGCGTGATGACGATGTCACCCCTCCTCCCACAGACATGGAAGGATAAAACTGACAGCCGAGAACATGGAACACAGGCAAAGGCCCGAAAGAGAGCAAAACTGTTTTACCAGCTGTCTCTTTGAAACACAGAAGAATATTCTGGTTTTTGTACCACTGGAGATGGCTCAATGGAATTGTCCAGGCAGAGGTCATGAGATGGTGTTCTCTGGAGATGGAGTTGGGCAGGACCATCAACTATAGTTAAATAGCAAGAGCTTGGACTTGATTCCACCCCCTTTAAAACCTTAAAAGTGTGTATTTGTTGGTTAGGATGTTGGTACTGTAACAACCTCCTCCTTTGTCAGCAAATTGATAAACTTCACTTTCCTTCTCTTCAAACCACATACCATTCTTCTGATGTAGCCTCGGGGCAAGTGCCCAAAGTTCAGTAACACCCTGCAATAGTACTGCTAACACATTCTTCTTTCTGCTGGCTTTATTCCTTCAATGTTATAACCTTTCATGCCTTTATTACAAAAATAAACTTTTATTATAGAAAGTTTGAACTCAGAAAAGCAACTTGTTCATCACTGGTAATTCTATTACCCGATGGGAGCACTTGGCAGTCTGCTCTGGGAGGCTTCTTTCCACGCACCATAGTCATTCCTGTATAGATGGACACATATTTGCAACATGGAAAAAAATTGCCACCGCCTTTGGTTCTCTGAAAGTTTAAAGTATTGTACACAATGCCAATGAAATTTTCTAGTGTACAAAAATGAGAACCAAAGAACAATCAAATTAGTCTATTGAGCAAATAGACATTTAAAAAGGTCTTTGAAGAAAAGAGGGCTATCAGTCACAGAACTGGTTAGTCCTTGATTTATACCTGATCTGTTCTTATTTTGTACAATGTCATTTGCTTGGTTGCTCAGAATAACGGCTACAGGTAGCTACATTGACAACAATGAAATGGAAACGTGATGAAAATAGGAAAGAAAAAACCATAAAGAGATGGATTGAAATATAAAAAAGCAAAGCAACATGAAGCGGTGTGTATGGGAGCAAATTGCCCCACACAACTAGCTCAGTTATTCACAACATCACGGTTTTACAGCCACCATGATAAAAACCCTGAGAAACAACTAAGAGAAGAACTGTGGCCAAGTCTCTGATGCAGGTAGCAAGACGCGGTCTGGGCAGTTAAAGGAGGAGGGGAGCATAAAGTTTTAGCTCCTGGAAATATTTGGCTTTGTAGGAAGGAAGATCCATATTGGAAGGATCACTGTTTGAGCTTTATGGTTAAAATAATGGCTTTTATATTCAGAAGTAGTTGTCTACAAATGACTAGTTAAAGATCTGATAGTGAGTTCAAAGACTGACTCAGAGAAAACGTGGATGGACTCTTTAATCACAGTACTGTCCCTTGTGTTTGATTAATGAAGACAAATTAGCAGCCTAATTTAAAGATCAGCATATAGGTAGAGGGAAAAATGAAGGTAATTATTGGGTTGGGACCAGAATTTAGCAAAAAGAAATGTGTTCAAATCCAAAGGAATTGAAATAGAGAAATCTTAGTAGTGATTGCCTGGTTTCCTTTTTGTGATCCTGCATCTAAAACCTGAGCTCAGGTCTCAGTCAAATAGGGTGGGGCCTACACCCCACAGAAACCAACCCCCAAAGAGAGAAATTTCTGAGCCAGTCTTATTTGTTCTGCTTGGGTGTTAGGTACAAAATTAAAAAGAATGGGATTCTCAAACCACGTTGTTTCATATACAACTTGTAAATAAACAGAAATGTAGAATTATAAGTCCCTTTGGTAAAATAAAGTAGGATGAGGTCATCTGCCATCTTGCGTTCACCATACTGGGCCTCCCTTCAAGGTGACTTCACCCATTCCATTTCAAACATCAGTTGCACAATAACTCACTTGCTAAAATTACAATAATTCAAAGAAAAATTACCTTTAAGGTTGTTTTGAACTTCTAAAGCTATATCAAGAGCATTAAAGGGCAGGACTGGTTCATTGGCAATTCGCAAAATCACTTCTCCAGAGAGCTGAAAGAAAAAAGAAAAAATGCGAGAATTCAGTAATGAAGAGTTTTTGTTTGTTTTTGTTATTTCATACACTTTTATATATCCAGAGCATTAAAAATACAGAGGAAAAATATAATGTTATAAAATAGTTTTCTTTTTGTAGAACCCTTTTTTCATTTTCTCTTTCTTTAAAGAAAAAGCCTCAGTATCTATTTAATATCTCAAAAGAGTATAAAGGAATAATATATTCTTCCTTTTTTGAGCTAAATATTTCAATATTTACAAATGAATTCCTTACTTGAAGGAGTTGTAATATTTAGACTTTAGAGCAATTCTTTACAGTTGAGGATATCACATGATCAAAACGGAGAATTGAAATCAATGTCTCATTATTGGGTTAATTAATTAATCCAAACAAAATTAATGGTCAATTTATTTCATTTCAAACATAATTTAATCTGAAAAAGTGTTTAAAATCTTATGTACTATTTTCCTTGGAATATAATATTGTGTATATAATACAGTATCAATTAGGAATAATTTATTCAATTCCTAATTTTTTTTTATCTTGTACTGTTATTTTGTTTTATTTTGTTTTGTTTTGTTTATTTCAGGCTCCTTTATTCCATGAATATTTACAGAACATCAACTATAGGCAGAACATTGACATAATCATTGAAAATAACATTGGGGCAAATATATCAATTTTATGAGGAAACAAAAGCGTTATCTACAAATCAATTATGAGATAAGTGTCCTCATTACCACCACTCCTAGTAAAGTTGAAGATCCTAACCTCAATTCCTAATTATTTTTCTAAAATTTATCAAAAATAATATAATTTGTGTATCTTAAATTTAAAAATCAATGAAATTTTAAACAGCATCTCCAAGGCTTACACTTGGAATTTTTTTACACGCTTATCTCCACACCACTGCACTCCAAAACCGTGTCTGAAAACGGCCATATGCACTGCAGCTGAGCTGGCATCTGCTTAACAGGCTGAACAAGTCACACGCATTCACACACCTCTCAGAGGGCCTCAGGGCTGCCATCAAATGCCATTGTTATCTGTCCCTCTCTCCAACAAGTGATATTTAATATTTACCTGGGATTAACAAATGCTGCTACCTCTCTTATACCCCTAAAGCCAGCACACAGGAAAATGTGATTGTGTTGATATTATTAAGGCACCATGACATGCGGTTAGTGAGTGAAAACATGGTCTTGTGAAACCAGAGGAGGAAAATTAGCAGGGTTACATGACACTGTGTAACTCACAAGGAAACGGTGGTTTTAGTTATTCAAATCTTTATACTCAGAAGGAGTCAAATTTCATTCATTATCAAAAAGTCGCATTTCTCAATTGTTTGAGCAATTCCTATCATGATAAAAATACAATTCAATTTGATCTTCTTGTATGTGCTTGGGAAAGTGTATGTCTTAAAATAAAGAGCAGATACCCCCTTATTCCTTTGAGATCTTTTTCTTCCAAATCCAACAGCCAATTCTCCTTCTCAGGTATATTTGCAGAGTTTTATCCCCAACGTTGGGACTCAGGAAACAAAGCCTCAAAATAAGGTGCTTTGACATACTGAGCGGAAGCAGCAGCCGTAAGTCTCTATGACCTTCCCTGCCTTCCTCAATCCTTCGTCTCTCTCAAAGCATAGATGAGGCTGTTCCCTGAAGTTCCGTTATGCACTTAATAACCCTAAACCCCCAAAGAGGCACACAATTGCCTTCGGTACCCTCCCTGAAATCTCATTATCTATCACAGAAAGACGGGAGAACGCACCCACCCTTAGGTGGACTGTACCAGGCAGTGTCTGTCTCTTGGGCTAATTCAAATTCCAACAGAATCATTTACAAGGTAACTTTTGTCTCCAAGGTCCATTCATCCTCCCTGATATTCATTTACTGATTCCTTCATTTCTGAAAAAAAAAATTGTCTACATTCTTCATCTCTCTCCTTCCTTATGAAGAAAGGAATGTCAGTTTCTCTATAACCCCCTGAGTTTGGGGGGGTAATCATTCTCCCAAGATTCTCTCACACTATGTACATTAAAATAGATTTTTATGCCTTTTCCCTTTTGTTTTTATTATATATATATTTTTAGTTGGGGCTGGGTTTGAACCCTCCACCTCTGGCATATGAGGCCAGTGCCCTACCCTTTTGAGCCACAGGCCCCACCTAGCCTTTTCCCTTTTATTAATCTGCCTTTTGTCAGTTCATTTCCAGAACATTCCGGGGACCGAGGGGAAGCTTTCCCTTAGCAATCGCACCAATCCTGAGAAGCTGGCAGCCCTGAGGATGCTGGACTTCAGGGGAAGGGAGTTGTCTGCATAAATTGATATGAGCCTTCTTTATTCCATCCTACTCCTTCCAAAGCATGCCAAGGACACTGATATTTGGAAATAAATTATTTGTAAAAAGGAATTTTAAAAGAAGATTAAGAAGCAATATGATTTATTCTTCCAATTTGCACTGGATGATAGAAACCGCAGAACAGACATGTTTTGTTTACACTTTTAGAATCTGAAAACCACACATTTTAAAAGATTAAAATGAAAGAAAGGGGAGGAAGGAGAAGGCGACTTTTCGGTGTACTGCTGGAGAAAGCTATTTTGTTCTCTGGGGTTTTTTTGCTGTTTTTTAAGAGTCGTTTGGCAGCTTGAACAACTGGAACATAAGCCAACTACCTTGCTATTTATTTCAAAAAGAGCCTGGCAACAAAGATTGGGACTTCCAAGGCACCTGGCCCATTACAGGATGCTTAGACTAAATCCGGCTTCCTTTTGCAGCTTTACAATCAATAGAGAGATTTGTACGCCCCTTGCTGACAGAGGGAAGAGATGGGCCACTCTGCTCACTCTTCTTACCTGCTCTGAAACTGCCTTCCCAGGCATGCCAGAGGAGCTTTTGCTTAAATTTATACGAGGCCTTACTTTTTTTAGAAAATGTCTTACACTTATATATATCATTTCATTGTCCTAACAACCCTAGAGACAGATGGTGGGAAATTAATATTCCGTGTTTAAACGTTGAGGATCCGCCACACTGAGAAGACATGGTTAAGGATAACGGCAAAGGTAAAACACCAGTTTCAACAATTCCTCAGTGCCTAGTCTGTATCAGAGGCTGCTCACGAATCTTCAAACATCATTCTCTTTAATTCTCACAGCAGCCCAGCAAAGCAGGCATCATTATGTTCAGATTGAACGTGGAGGTACCTGGGCACACAGAGATTTGGGAGCTTACGTGAGTCACACACCTGAGTATAACTGATGTGAAGGCCTGTGCTAGCCTTTGTTCTAACATGTGACACGTGTTAGAATCTAGCAAAAGTATCTCAGTTGGTTATTTTTAGAGAACTAACTCTGGACTAGAAATCCTTTGCATTTTGTCCACTGTTCTTTCCGATATACAAACATATTTCCTGCTGGAGAAAAAGCAAAAGAAAAAAAACAAACCCTGTTCCTTTTAATATCTGCCGGTACTTGGAAGATCTTACCTCAACCCCGGATGGCTATGTTATTAGGATACCTGTGGCACATAGCATCAGCAAATAACTAGTTTTAATTCTATTAAATTCCATTATGATAACTTGAAAAACACATATTCTGCCTGAAGATGCCTGTGTCCCGCCTTCTCCTCCTCCTATTCTCTGATCATCCCACCCTGGTTAGAAAGAAGATAAAGGAAGAATGAAATACAAAGAAAAAAGTATGTACATAACTAAAATTACTTATAAAAGGCTAAAGGATGACTATACGGAACATGAGTTAATGAACTCGGCATTGCAGAGGCTCTGCTCTCTCTGGATAACAGCCATGTCCCTGGAGTCAGTGGTTTAATCCCCCTCAGGAAAGTTCTGACGGCCAAGGCTGAACACTGCACAGAGAGCCTTCCTCTAATAAAGGCGAAGCATGGTTATCCCATACAAAACGTCTCTTTCTTTAGCCTGAAATAATTTTAGTTGTATTTAAAAGTTCAAAAAAGTATTTTAAGAAAACTTAAACTTAGTACAGGGAAACAGACACACATTTTTTTTTCTTAAATTTAGTAAATAATCCGTTGTCATGTTGACTTACAAGGAGGGTATTCATATTTTATGACTTTGCCACAAATCTTTCTCTTACTTGCCACATAAATTTAAAATGAAAAAAATACATATTTATTACTAAACTGTGAGTATTTAGAGAATAGGGTGATTTTTCTCCCTTTAAATATTGTACCCATTGCCCAGTCTGGTGACTGTACTGGCAATAAATGTTTGGAATGACCATATCAGGCCTGGACAATGCAGGAGGCTGCACGTGGGCTCATCCGGGCTGCACCAGTCCCACGGGGCTCTACTGTGATTTCTCTTCAGTTATAAGCAGAGGTGAACACAGTGTGCTTTGTTCTGGTTTTATAAACCCACATTAAAGTAACGTGGGCCATACCTTTTACTTAAGCTGAAAGTTAAACTATCATTGTGGGATTCTTTTTGTTTGTTTTGTTTTGTTTTCCACTCTATCACCCTGGTAGAGTGCCCCGGCTTCATCCTAGCTCACAGCAACTTCAAACTCCTGGGCTCAAGCAATCTTCCTGCCTCAGCCTCCTGAGTAACTGGAACTACAGGTGCCCACCACAACACTCTAGTTCAGGGGTCCTCAAACTTTTTAAACAGGGGGCCAGTTCACTGTCCCTCAGACTGTTGGAGGGCCGGACTGCGGGACCTGGGATGAGTGAGCTGCTAAGCAGGTCAGGCAGCAGTGACAAAAGCATCCAGCGGGCCAGATAAATGTCCTAGGCGGGCTGCATGTGGCCCGTGGGCAGTAGTTTGAGGATGCCTGAGTCTAGTTTTTCTATTTTTAGTAGAGATGGGGTCTCACTCTTGCTAAGCTGGTCTAGAACTCCTGAGCTCCAGGGATCCACCCACCTCGGCCTCCCAGAGTGCTGGGATCATAGAGGTGAGCCCCTGTGCCTGGCCAGTGTGAGACTGTATTTGTGTTCTCTATCAAATTTAAAATGCAGTAGAGCCCCACTATAAACACTGATGTCAGATTATCATCGTCTGTTTTATATGTCAGCATGGAAAGGAAACTGAGGGGCCTAGATCACAATGACATGTTTGCAATGTAATACAGCCAGTAGGAGGTGAATCATGAGCCATCGATCAGCGCCTACTGAGCCTCTGTTGTATGACTGACCATCAGTGTGCTATGGGGAACAGGAGAGAGAGAAAATGCAGTCAAATATAGTTTCTCCCTCTTGAACAAACTTTCCTGTGAGAAATAAGTCGTAACACTTTTAAACAATTGGACAAAGGCGTTAACAGTCTAACATTAGTAAACACAAATCTTTCATTTCTTAAAAAGCAACACTTTCTATTCTACTTTCAACATACCATGTAATTACACGAGTATACGTAGGGCTCAAGACCCAGGGTATGAAAACAGAAAAGTATTCCAGATTAGTAGAATAAAACGAGCTAACATCTCGGGGTAGAAAGAAGCACCACCTTTATAGGGAAACATGGAGAAAGTGGTGTGACTGAGACGGGGTCCCTGGTTAGAAGGAAGTTAGTCTGTGTGGGGGGTGTGGGGCAAGGAGTCAGAAAAACCCTAAAACTTGATCAAGGCATCTGGCCATAATTCAGTGATCTGCAGGGAGTCCTTTCCACTTGTCTTAACTTTCAGAGCACAAGCACTATCTGATAAATTATGGCCCAGTGAGAGTCTTCATAACAGGATTTTGTGGTGCATGGTACCCTTCAGGCTGTTATGTTCATCTTGAAGTGACCAGACTCTGATTTATATCACCTTATAGCAAAAAAATTCCAATTTATAAATAAACACCCTCTGGATGACAAACTTGAGGGCAGCCAGCTACAGGCAAGGGGTCTGGGGCAGCTCCCTGAAGATGAGCAGACAAGCCCAGCCTCCAGAACTCACAGTCACCTCCCACAAGGGCTGTCAGCAGAGCAGAGGGAGTGTGGGTGCACTCCTGGCAGGACCCGCTGTCTCAGCAATATGAGAAATTCAGTGGTATTACACAAAGTTAGCACACAAAATCCATGGACTCCTAATGTGGCTAAAATTCAGCATTATGACTCTATCTCTCATTTGGAATGCTCCACAAACCGTCTAATTGATATAAATGTCCACCTCCAGCCCATTCTCCACATGATGGCCTGAGTTACAGGGTGCTTCGTGTGCACCCCCTAAACAGAACTGTCTGTCCCACCTCCTTTCCATCACTTCCCTTGACCAACAGGAAAACCAATGGCCTCCAATACCCAACTCACAAGATGAGGATCTGTCAAGGGTTCATATGGAAAAATTACTTGAAATTGAAATTGTTTTAGAAATGTAAAAGCTTATGTAACCCTCATCTCTACCAAAAGGATGCTTCATGTATGACCCTCCGCCCCCAGGACTGCCATGTGAAGCTGCCTGTAGGAGGAGAGAAATTCAGTCACCCCACAGAGCTCCTGTTCTTGCCAATGGATGACTTGAGGGTTTCTTTTTGCAGAAAGATATTGATAAGATGCTCAGGAGGCCTTGCCAAAAGCCTTATTTCTACCACTTACATTTGTGAAGGCCTCTAGTAGGAGGAGAAAGAGATAGGGAAATTGTTACGGAACCTGTAATCTTCCAGGACAGAAATGGTTCAAGATTCTACCTTTTTAATCAAGGTTTTATCAGGATACATTTGAAGGACTAAGGTAATCTCAGATGAAAACTACCTTAGCTGGTCCCACACCTGGTAGCAAAGATTACAAAAACCATTAAGAATTCCAATGGTCTCTGAGGAGAAGGAATTTAACCAGAAAAATATATACAATATCTTTTCCCCCAAACTGATGGTTATAATATTAGGAACACCTGTGACCTTTACCGCTGGACCAGGAGCCTCCCACGAGGAGAGTGCATGTGAACTTAAAGACCCATTCAGGCAAGCAGTGGCCAATGTGGGAACCCACCAATGCTGCCTGTGGAACAGTCATAGCTGTGGTCACCTTTTTTCTCTCCTGCAACCTGAGAAAATGCTGTTTGCCTCACCACCATACCTCTAGCAGATGTCGAAGGCTGAATGAAAACCCTTGGACACCTGGCTTGGGGGCTGCACCCACTTTAGCTGCAGAGCTGCAGAAAGATCACACATGGGCCCTCAGGGCCCTTTGGGCCCAGTAGGAAATCACTGGGCTGCAGAACATAAACAGGGTGTATCTTCATAAAAATTGAATCGGATTATGAAAGAGATGGTCCCTTCATCTCTCCTATGAACTGATAT
>NW_003852473.1:4981413-4982604 GCF_000181295.1 Otolemur garnettii
TCTGCTCTTGCTGAAAGCTCCATTTCTTCTCTGTGTTCTCAGCATAAACTCTGACTGCACAGCCTGGAGTTTACCTTGAGTCTTAGTCTGAGTTCTCTCCAAAATATACCTTGATACCTTGAGACAACAATTGGGCACAGTACGTCATTGAGAGGTTAGGGCACTGAAGTGGGAAGGAGAGACAAGAAAGGGAAGACAGCCACTGGAAGGTGCTAGGATTTGGCCATAGATTTTGAAAATCTACCGCTAAAATAGATTACTTACTTCCTATTCCCAGACCACAGAAAAGATAACTGGTGCAAAATGTTTTTCAAATTTTTGAGATATCTTTCCTCATTTTGGTGACTGTTATCACCTATCTACTATTAAATTATAGAAAAGAAAATATATTTACAGATTAAATGGGAAATAATCAATTCATTTCATTTATTGGTATTATTTTTAGCAACTTTTTCTTTTTTGGCAGTTTTTGGCCAGGGCTGGGTTGGAACCCACCACCTCTGGCATATCAGGCTAGCACCCTAGCCTTTTGAGACACAGGTGCCACCCTTTTTAGCAACCATTTTTAGTGATGGAGTCCTGTTTTAACTCTGTAACCCAGATGAATCTTCTGTCTATTGTTGCTAGAAGGAGACCACAGATTGTGACTATTCCTTTGTGCTCTGGAAAAAAGAAACTTCAAGATACCAACTTTTCTTTTTCACTGTGTTCAGTAGTAATTTGCATGCACTGATCGACAAATTAAAAATTAAGTATCTTCATCATATTTCACTAATAAGTAACTTTAACATGATATTATTAGTACTAATAATAGCATCTAACATTTATTGAGCTCTTACCACATGCCAGAAATTATTTTAAATTCCATGCGTGAACTAATTCATTGAATTCTTACAATAGCCTTATTCTGTTTTGCATAAGAAAACAGAAGCATTGCTTAATTAAATTTCTCAAAGCCGCTTAGCTAGTACATGGTAATTTTGAGATTTGAGCTGAAGCATATTGACTGCAGAATCTAGACTCTTAATTATTACACTAATTAGCACCTTTAAAATTTTTTCCCAATTTCTTTCCTAAATTTAATAATCAGGCATACCAGTAGCCACTGAGACAACATTTACCAAATGTGAAATTATTATTGTAAGGAATAATGAAGGGCTGATTACGCCTATTTAAAATAAGAGCTTGAGG
>NW_003852473.1:4983225-4986426 GCF_000181295.1 Otolemur garnettii
AAGATTTAGGGAAATAACTCTCAAAACTAGCACAAACGCTTACCTAATGGTTATCAATAATCACTCATCCATAGTCATACTGTTAGAAGGAGTTGCTAGTATTAAATAAACATCTATTGGGGAACAACTATATATTGAGGTCTATGTTAAGTGCTGGGGATATTGAAGACTTTCTCAAAAGGTGATAAGTATCAACTTCAATTATAAAATAATTAAATTCTACAAGGCACTTTGAAGATATTTACAGGGGTTCTAACTCCTTGACAGCCTTCCCTGAAAAATTCCCTTCTGTGAAGCAGATGCTATCCTAGGCTGTATATCATTTAGAAAAAAATCAGAAGTAGATTTAGTGCAAAAATAAACTCTTAGGTCCGTTTACACAAGATTGCTTACATGAAGTTTATGAGTCTTTACCCAACAATACAATTTTAACATTAGAGTATTTTATTGTTTACCTGACATGTATTTCTCGAGAGCGCCTTCTAAAGAAAATTTCTTGTCTTTGGGTAATTAATTAGAACTAGCTGTCCTCACCAGCCCCCCCACCCGCTGCCCCCACAGGCATCTAATTCTCCAAAGCTGCAGATACTGCCACAGCTGTGGTGTCACAAACACGGTAGGGGGTTTCTGTTTGTAAAGGATAATTATATGTTTATTAAACCACGTATTTGGCAAATTATCCAAATCAATTAATCATAGGGAGAAAGATTAGAGAATTGATTTAGCAGAGTTTGAAATAATGCTAAAGAAACATTCATCAAGTATATATAACAGCCAGACAAAAGAGGCCTTCTATGGAGAGCTTTAAAGAGAAAATATCATTGGCTCTTGATAGCTTATTTTTAGGGATTGTATTTTTTGAGCATAATTCTCAGTATCTGTAGATGCCAAATAATGTGGTTTTAGTTTGCTCTTTAGGAATTTTACAAAACAGTTTTTAGTACAGGATAAAGACGGCATTTCTTCTCAACACCCAATCATTAAGCAGGACATTTCAGAAATAACAGATTAAATGAAATAGAGTCAATTGTTTAGTTAACAGAGCAGTATTATTTTGAAGTAAATAAATCTCATTAATATAATTTTTCCTTCTATACATCTTAGCTGAAAAGCCAACAAAACCCCCTCTATTCTAGTATACATTTAGATAACTAGTAAAATTTTAAAAATATTAAAAATAATACTCTGGGAATATTATTCTATTTTTTCACAAAAATACCAACACTGATAAATAATGATATCATGTTTCTATATCACAGAGGCAACAAAGGCAACAGAGGGGTGGAGATGAGGGGATGAGAAAAACAGATTACTTTTTTAAACTTGCCACTTCTACCAAGAGAGATTTTAAATGATGGTCCAAATGTCCCTGACCCTTAGTGTATGCAGTTACATTGTCAATGCAGTTTCTTTGCTGCCTATAAATGCAATAAATGCCATGGTAGACTGCATCCTACAGAGTGAGACTTGGCATTTTAAAAATAGTAAAAGAAATGCAAGGGCTCTAGATTCTTTGATGTGTGATTATATTCATGGCAAGTAAGTTCCTCATAGTAACTTTCTCTGAACTAGATATTCAGTGGAATCCACGATATGTGTGTCTAAGTAAGGAATTGCACAAATAGAGCACAGTGTCAAGCTCTACCACCTAGAATGTCCACGATACCTTCTTTTCTTAACATGATGCTCAGAGATGGGCAGGAGTCTCATTGCTACTTGCTTCTCAAACATCACGGGATGTCCCAGAGAACAGCACAGACCAGCAATAAAGAATTTCTAGATCTTATCACAGTTGACCAGTTAAGCAGTGTGAGATGGGCCCTGTGTTTTCATTAGAACACTTTCTCACAGAGAAACGTAACTTGAGGTGTTTATGAAGCACCTACAATTCAAAAGTCTCCAGTTAAAAATGGGAAGCTGTTCCCATAGTAAAGGGGCCTACAGGTTGAAAGCTAATATATTCACAAAGAGTATATGAGATGGTGCGTCCAAATGGTCAGTGAGTAGGAAAACAGTGGTCAGTATGGGCAGCCATGGACCAAGAACACTTCTCAGAAGAGATTTCACTTTTGCTGGACATTAATGAATGGATACAATTTAGAGAGATGAGGAAGACCGAGGGCAGTCCTCTCAGTAACTATAAGTTTTGATTCCAACACCAAGTAAGTCAATTTTGATGGAATAAGGATTCTTTCAAAGGAGTAAAGGAAAATAAAGCTGGAAAACATGACTATTATAAGGAATCTCTTTCCTCCTCAAGAAGACCCTCATAAAGATAGTCCATGTATGTTGACAAGTCTCCACTAGTCAGAAAAAAAACTAAAGCAACTATGTGATCACTAATAAATCAACCTGGGAAAGGCTTAAGACATTCCATTCAACACGGCAAAGCGAATCCTGGTCTTGAAATGTGAAGACACGAATGTTTTCATGTTTTTAATTCATCTGATAATTCATGTTTCCATTATCACCCCAAACTATAATATCTAAATATGCATTGTTGAAAACATCTGACCTTCAATTTGAATATATGGATTTAGTTCTTGAACCTCCATGGGCCACAATGTCCTTCTCTGTAATGCCTCACTCCCTAAAACCCAATCTCAGTATTCTCTTGACTGTTTAGCGTGTGGTTGGTTATTGAAAGGTACTGAGAATATTGAAGGATTTAATCCATAAGAAAAGCTTGGGACTATCAAATCAGCTTACTAATGTGACTATTTTCTAGAAGCTGATATGGATTTTAACCACAGCCAGGGCCCTGACAACTCTGCGTTTCTTACCTAGGATTCGCTTTTATGTCCAGGAGAGCATGTTTGAAGGCCAGAGACTCATGGAACCTACCTCCAGGAGGACACGTGTCCCCAAGCTTCAGAAATCCTCCTTCCTTTGATGTCCAAAGCTTGTGATCTTTGTAGTTTTAGATCCTCAGAAAAATTAGGAATATTACACTATTCATCATTGTATCATATGGCTGTGCACTCACTCTGCAAAGAAACTAGTCCACAGCTCCAGTGAAGAGGTTATATGTTACATCCATGGGTTTTGTATGTTCCAAAGGAGGGGAGAGGAAAGAAACCAGTATGAACTGAAAATCTACTATGTGCCAGAACTTTCACTGGGACTGCAAAACATGATTTCCTGCCAACAAAACTGAAAAGTTTACATTAATCACTGTTCTTAATAATGTAAATTGAAGCC
>NW_003852473.1:4986480-5021079 GCF_000181295.1 Otolemur garnettii
TATTTAGTAATTAACATGTTGTATTTTTCCCTTCAAATACGGTAAGTTGCTAATGATGTCTTTTTCTAAAGGTGTCAGAGAGCTCGGTGGCCCTCTGGTCAACTTATTTAATAGAGGGGGGACACATACCAGGGTCAGGCTCTAGTGAACCATCTCATTTGTTTAGGCAGATGAACAGGTGCCTGGATTCTATTATCTCAGATCTGCATTATACCATTCATGCTGTAAATATTTGTCCTCATTTCTTAATGAAAAAACTTAACTGTTGGACAATAAACCCTTGTGAAATAAATGATTTAAATGTGTATTAACAAGTAATTCCCCCAAATATCAAACATCTTACATAAATTCTTGGAGTATTAAATGATAAAAGAAATCTTGCCCATCTGATCTTATCACCTCAATTTGCAGATAAGGAAATGGGAGCTGCCAATTGAAATGACTGCCAAACTTCCACAAACTTCACAGAGCTACTTAGAGGCACAGTCAGGACTGGGACTGATGTCTTCAAACTCTCAACTTTTTGCTTTGATAGCAACAAAACACTTGAAGGAGAGCTCAAAGAGATTGCATGTGATGAATATGTGGAATAAGAATGGAAAATTTGGTAAACATCATGTACCCAAAAGCACACCGACCGAGTGGGAGTTAACATTTCCCCTGCGTTATCATGGCACACCTGTTATCTTCTCTGTAACTCAAAGCCCCTCTCCAGGACGCCAACATGCCTCATCTAGGCAGATGCTCTATTTTGATTTTGATTTTTTATTAAATCAGAAAGAGGTAGATCATGTATACATTAATGCATTTCTTATGTAGTAAGTCCATCTCCTGTCCTAGCTTTTGTCTAAAGCCAATTTAACCTCACTTTCTCTGTAATGCTAGATAATTTTCTATTTATCACTTTATGAGAGAAATGCATCAATAATCCCTACATTATGATTGTGAATGTATTGATTCTGTCTTATACTTTGATCAGTTTTTATTCATATACTGGTTAGCTGGTACCTACATATCCAAAATTATATTCCTGAATTGCTTTTCCATATATGAGATAATCCTCCCATTAGTTAAGCCTTAGTTTGTGCTGTGGCTGAAGTCTACTGTGTCTGATATTGATATTGTTACATCAGCTTTCTTTGGTTGTGTTTGTCTGATACATCATTTTTTAATCTCTTTACTTTCATGTTTTCGTTTTATAATATCTTGGATAACTTGAAATTAACATATAACTGCATTTCTTAAAAGTCAAAAATCCAGTCTGGGAAATGTTTTTTCAGCTGATTTGTGCTATTTATAGTTGTTATAATTGTAGATATATTTTGCCTTTATTCTATTATTTTGTGTTTTCTGGACAGTGAGCTCTCTCTTTGCTTCCTTAGCTCTTTTTTGAAGGAGCTTGACCTTCAAAAGCTATTAGCTTGACTGAGCTCTCATTTTTCCCTCTTCTATCTTTTCTTTCTCTGTAGACTTAGGAGTTGTATATAATACTTTTATTTTTTAGTTTTTTGGTAGGTACATTACATTTTACACAAGCTCATTTTTGCAGCAATTTAAATGGAGTTCGATGTCATGATTCTAAATGAAGTAACCCAAGAATGGAAAACCAAATGCCACGTACTCTCACTTATAACTGGGAGTGAAGCTACAGGTCCATAGGTACCATTGCACTGCAGACACAGGAGGACGGAGGTGAGGAAGAAAACTACCCATCATGCACCATGTGCTATCTGGGTAGCAGGAGCACTAATACCCAGACTTACCACTATACAATTCACCCATATGAAAAGGAAACACCACTTTCCCCCTAATTTATTGAAATATAAACTCTAAAACTTACATGCTTGAGATCTTCAAAAACAAATAAGTAAATAGATTTTAGACAAGCTCAGTTTACTAACAGAGTAATCAATCTCTCTCCCCTCCAGCTCTCAACTGCACAGTACACAAAGGCCTTAGGAAACATCAAAACTCTGCTGTCTCCCTCTGATATTTTTAAAAACTATCTCAAGTTAGTTACTCTTATCAGTGTGGTTTTACTTAGAGTCAACAGCTATTTCTTTTTATTTCTTTAGATGAATACAGAATCCTGGGTAGAGAGTTATTTTTCTTTAACATTTTCCAGCATTCCATTCTGTTTTGTTGCTAATGAGGAATCCTTGGTTGCAGCCCAGTTGTGTTCTTTTGTAGGAAACCTGTCTTTTCTGTCTAAAAGCAGCTTCACACTGATTTGTTTGGATGTGGATTTATTTTTAACATATCCTTCTTGTAACTTAATCTTAAAGATAAAAATTGATGTCATCAATGGATCTTGGATTTCTTAGCCATTTTATCTTTAAATACCCACTCTTTTTCTCTCTAATCTCTTATTTTTGAACGTAGAATGAAAAGGTCAAAAATACACCTTCAATTTTATCTCTTTATTTTCATATCTTTGCTGTTGTCTGAGACTTTTAAATCATCTATTTCTTTTTTTGGCAGAATCTCACTCTGTTGCCAAGGCTAGAGTGCTGTGGCATTATCACACCTCACAGCAACCTCAAATTCCTAGCTTCAAATTATCCTCCTCTAGGCACTCAACACAATGTCTAGCTAACTTTTCTTTTTTCAATAGAGATGGGGTCTTGCTTTTGTTCAGACTGATCTTGAACTCCTGAGCTCAATTGATCCTCCTGCCTCAGCCTCCCAGAGTACTGAGATGACAGGCATGAGCACTGTGGCTGTCCTATCCATTGAATTTTTAATCTCACTGATAGTGTTGTTGATTTCTAGAGTAAATAGTGTTTATTCATTTTCTATTATTCTCATCATAATCAATTCTTCCATTATGGTTTCTATTTTTTATAATTTCAAAAATTCTTACATATGTATCATTTCAGAGTTGATTTTTGTGTTAAGATTCACTGTTGTGTACATTTGTAATGGGAAGTCAATTTCCATATATTCACATACTTGTGGGTTTATACATCTGTGTGTGTTGCTGAGGGATGGCTCAGAGTGTTCTTCGTCTGAAAGTGTCCTCCCAAAATCCATATTAAAATCTTAACCTCCAAGGTTATGGTCTTTAGGAGGTGATAGAACACAAGGGTGGAGCCCTCATGACTGGGATTAGTGAACTGTAAAAGAGACCTGAGAGCTAGCTAATGTTTCTACCATATATGGAACAAGGGTGGAAGGCACCATTTACAAATCAGGACACAGGCTCGGCGCCTATAGCTCAACCGGCTAAGGCGCCAGCCACGTACACCTAAGGTGGCGGGTTCGAATCCCCAGCCCGGACCCGCCAAACAACAATGACGGCTGCAACCAAAAAATAGCCGGGCATTGTGGCGGGCGCCTGTGGTCCCAGCTACTGGGGAGGCGGAGGCAGGAGACTCGCTTGAGCCCAGGAGTTGGAGGTTTCTGTGAGCTGTAATGCCACGACACTCTACCCAGGGGGACAGCTTGAGGCTCTGTCTCAAAAAAATAAATAAATAAATAAATAAATCAGGACACAGCCCTTGCAGGGCACAGAATCTGCTGGCACCTGGATTTTTAACTTCTCAGCCTTCAGAATTGTGACGAAAACATTTTTGCTATTTAAAAGCTACTGAGTTTATAATATTTTGTTAAAACAGACCAAATAAGATAAGAAGAAATGCAGTTAAAATGAGGTTGAAGATGAGATTATCAAACACTTTTAGGATGCTGAATGGATTGTTTAAGAGAGAAATGACATAAACTAATATTGATATGTGTTTCAAAACAAAAGAGAAAAATCATTTCAGAAATACTTAGAAATGTTGCCACAAAGTAGTTTGTATTTGTTACTGCCACAACAGTGATTTCATTAGTTTAGAGCAAGTTTTAATTTGTTTTAACTTGGACATTCTCCCATCATGAGAATAATACAACCTATGGTACAGCTTAGGGTCAAGTTCATATGCCACTTTCAATACACACACACTCATACATTGGAGAGGGAAAGTTTTCTTTTTGTCACACTGGACCAGTTGTGTATATTTCTGGTGACCCATTGAACAAGATATCGGTTTTTCGAAATTTTCTAAATTGCCTCTATGCAATTCTCATCATGTAAGTCAAAGATTATGTCTTCTAACCCTGAGAGGGTCTTCAACCTCTAGGACCCAGAAATTGGGGTCTAATGTCAATCCCAACGCTCTAGACAGGCTGGGTGCAATAGCTCACACTTGTAATCCCAGTACTCCGGGGGGACTGAGGAGAGTGGATTAGTTGATGGTCAGGAGTTCCTCACCAGCCTCAGCAAGAGTAAGACCCCATCTCTACCAAAAAATAGAAAACTTAGCTGGGCATCGTGACACATGCCTATAGTTGCAGTTACTCAGGAGGCTGAGGCAGAAGGATCTCTTGAACCCAAGAGTTTGAGGTTGCTGTGAGTTAAGATGACATCACAGGCCTATAGCCCGGGGGGTCTCAAAAAAAAAAAAATCTAGACAGCTAAAGCATCAAATTAATAAATTATATCTCTGATTTAGGATTATCCATTCTTTCTGACACCAGGGAATATATTTCTTTTTTGGCTATATTGTTTGCTTTTTAGCTTTAATTGTATCCAGCATCCCAGGACTGTGTTACAGGCATAGTCTATGTTAGCTCAGATTCCTGTGTTACCAGAAGTAGATGTCCCCAGAATATTCTTTATATAACAGCCAAGAATATTTTTCTTCTATGTTCTTTCTTACTTTTTTATTTTCTTTTGAAACATAGATTAGGTCATATAACTTTGCTCTTAAAACCTGGCTTCCATTGCACTCAAACACCAGCCAGAATTCTAAGGCCTGTAACAAACTGGTCTCCACCCAGCTTTGAGCCACTTTCCTTCGCAGGCACTTTCGTGTCCCCAACATCCTAAGCTCTCTCTCGCCTTCATGAATTTACATGTGCTTTCCCACTAATGGAAGTGCTCTGTGTCCCATTCTTCACAGAACTAATTGCTTATCTGGTAGCCCTCAACTTTATTTTGAGCTTGTTAACTAAGCATCTATGTCAGTCATATGGGAGGAAAGCTTCTCCCTACTTTCCTCGAGACTCTTATCTCTTACAACAACCTATTTATTATTTTCATAGAGTCTTTTTAGTGTATATATAAGATATGTATGTATTTGCTGTCTATAAAATATCAGCATGGCTATCTTGCTATTCATTTATGGCTACATACCCAGCACCAGACCACAGGTCATTCCCCAATAGGTATTAAAAGTGAACATTTGAAGAATGAATGAGTAAATAAAAGATTTGTAAAGCTAGTCATTTGTATATATTCAAATATTTGAGTGTTCATCTTAGAGTCACTTGCAGAATTGTTTGACCCCCTAACATTCTTTGAACAATTATCATAAGATTATAAAGATTTTAGAAAAATAATAAAGGCATCTAACAGTAATGTTGGCAGAATCTATGAAAAATATATCCACCGAATATCAATAATTTTAGTACTTACTCTATATATACATGTATCAGTTAGAGATATTTCAAGAAAAAAATAGGAGAGCTTGATGACATTACTCAGGGGTCCTCAAGCTTTTTAAACAGGGGGCCAGTTCACTGTCCCTCAGACCATTGGAGGGCCAGACTGCAGGCCTCGGGACAAGTCGGCTGCTAAGCAGGACAGGCAGCAGCAGCAAAACATGCGGCAGGTGGGATAAATGTCCTCAGCCGGCCACCTGTGGCCCGCGGGCCATAGTTTGAGAATGCCTGGTTAAAAGCATTTTAAATATCACCTAAAGAGAACCAATAAGTGACTGGACAAAACAGAGTGGAATGAAGACTTCAGTAGCAGCTGGTGAATCAGGATGTTACCCTGGGTCTGTCACTACCCACATGGCCTTAGACACAACAAAACTACTCGAGGCTTCCGTCCTTTACTCCATGAAGAATGAGGTGGGAGGCAGGTGCAACATTTGAGAAAGTACTGCTGTTAACAATAATGTAAAGAATATCAGGGCAATTCTGATCTTTCTTAAAATTTGTATTTATTTTAAATGTGAATAGTTGATTTAAAATGGAAAAATGGTGATTTTTTAAATCCTGATTTGAACAGAATGTCACAGTTGTTTAGGGACCCCTTCATCAATTTTTAAGGAATGCCATATGTACTGATATTCTAAAACTTCAAACTCTTCCTCAAAATGCTCCATATCAGAAGTCACATAGTTGTTTTAAATATGTTTCAGCCACCAACTTGCCATGCCTTGTCATACCGTTTGTATTTCGATGCAGGGAAAGGCATTCTGAAGCATTAATGGAGTTGGCTATTTCTAAGAAACAAAAATGTATAAATCATCACACTAATATGAGTATTTTATTTTTTTCCTAAACATAATAATATATACATGCAAAATGAACTGAATTCAGAATAGTTGATGAAAAATAAGCATTGGGTGGGCAAGTAAAAACTGGCAAAGGCAGTTGGCATAAAATTGTTGCAGCCTGCTAAGCATTTTATCAATTCACTATAACACTGTAATTAGTTATCTATGAATCTTAACCTTGTTATTACCACCTTGCAGGCAAATCTACTAATTTGGAGTTTATATATAAAAATGAAATCAGTCTTTGACTTCCAGTCTCGGGGCTGTCAGAGTAATGAAAACACGGTTGTGCCTGGATTTCTTTTCCTATTATATCGTCGCCACTGTCATAGCATTAATAACAGAATAAGAGCACAGATGCTGAGACTTTCTTAGCTCAGAAGCAAGAGTTATGAACTCCAGTGTGAGGCAATAAGAAGTTAGTCCTTAAATCTCAGTGATGCAACACACTGAGTTTCTAACCCACATGTCATTTGGGAGTTCAGTCTTAGCTTGCTTGGGACTTACCACAAAAGTACCAAGAACTGGGGGCTTATAAATGACAAACATCTCTTTCACACAGCCCCTCCTAGAGGCTAGGACGTCCAGGATCAAGACACTGACAGATCCGGTGTCCAGTGAGGGCCCGTGTTTCATGGATAGCCCCTCCGTGCACCTTCACATGCTGGAAGTGGCAGACTGCCCTCGGATCTCCTTTCTAAGGGCATTCAGCCCATTCAGGGGGTTTCTGCCCTCACATTCTACTCACCTCCCAAAGGCCCTTCCTCTTTACAGCATCACGTTGGAAATCAGGTTTCAACCCGTGCACTCCAGGCAGACCCAAACCTTCAGACCACAGCCGTCCACCACTGGAAGTGTTGCTGGCTTCCGTGACAGGTGAGACAAAGAGCTGGACTCACGACTCTAAGGGCTGTGCCCCAGAACTGGCATAAGTCTGAGTTCTGTTTGAACTAGCCACATTTCTCCAACTAACTGCAAAAAGCCTGTGAAAAGTTGAGGAGCACACAGATATCTGATAAGCTGTAAGTGTTTCTACCACACATTTCTCTGTGTGAGTTGAATTATGTTCATTATTAGCTATGTCAAAGTTAGATAATTTTCAACAAATTATATACCCTCTCAAACTCCAAAATAGTCATGGATGACTAGAATATGCATGTGATTTTAAAAATGTATTTGAATGACATGATACAGACAATACAGGCAGACTCCATGGGATGAACGAGATGGGTTTTGTAGGCTTGTTCTTAAGTTTGTATGTAAGTTGGAGCAGGTACATTTCCCTATTACTTCTGACAGCTTCCATTCATAAGAGAGAATCATACATCTGCCAGATGTTTGTAAATTAGAGATTTACTGTAATAAAATCCCTCTGTTTGTAAGTGCAAGTTGTATGTTAGTCATTGTTTGTAACTTGGGGACTACCTGTATCTTATCTTTGTAGCTAGTGTCATGTTAGCATTTGGGGGAAATGCAATATACTTTTCTTTAAAATTTTTAAAGTTAAAAAATAGATTAGACAGACATAGATAAATGATAGAACATTTAAGAAATATGCTTGTGTCAGAGTTAGTGGCAGACCTAGTTTTTGCCTAGACGAGGAGGCCTAAAGTGATGGGACCATGACTTTTCCATGCGGTTCCTCAGAAGTCACTACAGCACTTGGCATTCTGACTGCCCAGCATGCGCATGGAACTTAAAGCTTTGTATTTCATAACACAACAAGCAAATGCCCGTTATAATGTAAAGGAAGCATGGGGACCAGAACCTGTATCTTTAAAACTGTGTCAGACATTACCATGTTTGGCTTAACTCTTCTTGATGGGCCTGAGACCAACGCGCCAGTCCTTATTCCAGTTCCTAGGCTCTCATGCAATTCATACCCACTCTGTTGGCATCAGAGGCATCCTTTCCTTACCAGCTCTTTTTAAACTTTACCTCCTTGCCTCATGCCAAAATTTCCTGTTTTTTAAATCTCAACTTCAACTCAGAAAGGAAGAGATAGAGACTACAGTTCAGTGTTTTAAGTATCCCTCTGCATAGATCTCATGAAAGATTGAAAGTATGTTTTAGAATTGCCGCACAGATTGATGATGCAGATGTAACTTATTTTTTTCCTGGGACAGGGTCTCACTCTGTCATCCAGGATGGAGCTCAGATGCACAACCATAGCTCACAGTAATCTCAAACTTCTGGGTTCAAGTGATTCTCCTGCCTCAGCCTCCCAGGTAGCTAGGACCACGAGCATGGACATCCAGCTAATTTTCCCTTGATTATTGTAGAGACATGGGTCTCACTATGGTGCCCAGGATGGTCGTGAACTCCTGGCCTCAAGTAATGCTTCTACTTGGGGTGCTCAGATTTGAGGCTGAGCCATTCCACTCAGCCTCAAATGTAAAATGTTGATCTCATTGACCTGTCAAGTAACAGGGAAAGAAGGAAACAATTTAAATTAAACTTTCTAACTACCTTTTATATATTTATAATATAATGATTTGATAGCATCCAGTAAACACTGTTTTATCTCATAACTACATATTCGGATCTAGGCATATTGTATTTTTATATTTATTCTGGCAAAAAAGTCAGCATTTCTCCACAAATTCAAATCATGTTACAATATAATACCCTATATACCTTTATCATTATGACAAATAGATCACATCATATGCTTCTCCTGAAAAAATACATATATATACTGAAACTTCTCAGGAAGCAAACCTTTTGTGGCTGTATATTTCTCTGTAATGGAAGACACTTAGATAAAGTTGAATACTATATCTTAGCTGCCTAGAGATAAACGCATATTGGAATTGCATTTGAAATAGACTTAAAATAAATGCTAACCTCAATTTTTAAGAACTGAAAGCCTTTTGTTTTTGATGACAAACAAATATAGAGGATTTTGTCTTATAATGCTTTATACCTCCTTATAACTAAACATCCTGATTTAGCTTAGAGCAGAAAATAGGAACAACAATAATCTCATTTAAATATCATGAGATTGAATGTCTTACAGTAAAAATGAATTTTATAAAAAAGGAAAAAATCAAGGTCAATGGGTTACAGCTAATTTGGGTTAAGTTATTCTCTGAATATGAGATAGACACTGACTTCTGGGGCTCATTCTCACTGATTACAAGGTTGACTGGCAGAGATGGCTGTCTTTTGTGAATAAATGAAAATTCTTTAAACCCACCATTAATATTAAATCCTAGACTGATTAAGACATATAATTTAATCACTCTTAAGTATCTTCCATTAATTTTAAGCTCTGTAGTCATTATCTAGTAAACCACATTGCAGAATTCTTAAAAAACAAAATAGATTCTTTGAATGATGACTCAAAGTATGATTCTGATAAAAAAAAAACTCTCTAATTATTCACCGTTATTCAAATGAAGTTGATTTAATTGAACCTGTAAAAGAGATTACATTTTCTAATCATACCTCATCTATAGATACTTATTATTCAAAGAAAGCTATATGTATTTTTAAGCATCTGTAATTAAAATAATGCATTTTATCTTAAGTGACTTTCTCTCTTGGTGATTATTCTAGAGCAGCAGTTCTCAACCTGTGGGTTGCGACCCCTTTTTTCAATTTGTAACAATGTAGCAATTAGGAAGGTTGAGAATCACGGTTCTAGAATGATTCTAGTCTGTCTATTACTGCTCATGCATAGAAAATATTTTCTTTTTAGTATTGACTGAAGATAAATTTGAAAATAATGAATTCCTATACAAGTAGCCTCTTGAATAATGTCTTCATATGTGAGAGATAAACACTAAAATTCAACATGAAGATGGAATTTTGTGAAGGCATATATAATTCATAACAACATTAAGAATAATTCTGGGCTGTAAACATTCTTGGAAATCAAAAACAGTAAATCATGAAATAGTCTTCCCTAATCAAATATACATATAGATGTGTTTGTGTGTGTGTATTTATATCTCACCCAAAGTCAATGGGTTAACCTTCTGCTTTACCAGTGATTTCTATCAGTTTTCCTTCTATTCATGAATCTTCAAAATCTCTTCCTACTGGCTCATTTCTTTTCACTTTCTTATTTTTAAGCAACACAATGGGTTTATATTTAATATAGCATTTCTCTCCATGATGATGCTACCCAATTAATATTCAGTTTTGTTTTATGTTAACTGTCTTCTCCATTACCATGTCAATAGAAAAAGTTATTTTTACATTAAATCTTTTCTCCACTTCAATATTAGATTCACAAAATGTACTTTTCTAAATGGTTTTTCCCCAGAGATAAAAGTTTCAATTTTGGGCTGATTATTTGATCTCTAAATATAATAATGTTAATTTTACAGATAAAACAAAACAAAACAACTGAGGTCATGATGTTGGCGTTCTGAGGGGTGACGTTTCCAGATAAGAGATTGTATATAATTATGTCTGACTTGCAGTTCTCCCTGCCTGCAACTCTGAAGTTCCATGTGGCAGCTTCTTCCAGGAAGCAACTGTCAGAGAAATCTCTACTGGCTGGAGCAGGATCAGGTCTCTCTCACCAGAAAAAAAAAAAAAAGAAATTAAGTAATCACTCATTTGTCCCTTCCCTTATTCCATGTGGGCTTAAATTCTTGAAAGAGTTCTTAGAGTCCGTTTTGATTTCTTTGCATCACACTTATTCCTGCACCCACTGCATCCAATCTCAGTATTGATACCATTTTGGTCAAGATCATGATTAACTGTTTTGCTGAACCCCTCAGCCCATTATGGAGCCTTTTGGCACAACATCCCCATGTGAAACAGGCTGTCCTTGACTTCTGGGACTGCAGGCTCTGGACTAGCCTCTTATTTCTTAGCTACTCTTTCTCCATTTATTTTCTGAAGCCTTATTTTCTCATCTCTCAAATGCTAATATTTCTCCAGACAGCTTCGCTGGGTGATTCCATCTACTGCCACAGTCTCAGGTGTCCTGCACAGAGAGTGGTGTCAAGTCTGTTACCTGCAGCCCAGTGCTCTCTGTTTAGGTTCAGAAGAATATCTGCAACTGAACATGTCCCCGGGCCGGGCTGGGGACTTTGCAGACACTTGCAACTTAATGTGTCAAGAATTAAACCTCCAGTTTTTTGCTCCATACATTTTTTTAACATGAAGATCTCTGTTTGCTAAGTTTCTCCATTCACCTTACTAAGATAATTTGAAATGACCTTGCAGCCTGCTGTGAAATATTCTAAAAATACCCTTTATGAATACAGGTTTTTTATATATAAAAGGCATAAAACATGATTTGTTAGTCCACTTATGTACACATATGACATGATATACCTACTCTGGACATCATTTAAATAAAAGGCAGAGTAATCATTAGCTAAATGTTCTGAAATTGAACTTTACTGATGGCTAATATATACTTCTATGGAAAATCATGTGCAGTATTAACCATTTCCAAAGGGTCTTAGAGTACCTAGAAAGGAGATAGGAGGCTAACCTGGAGAACTGGTACAGATCTTGATATCTTGATAAAATCACCTTGAGTAAATAGTGTCAGCCTGAGAACCCAACCAACTGACACACAGATATACTCAATTAGTACATGAACGCTCCAGATGAGCTATTTTAACGTAGAGCACCTGCTACCTTGAAAAAAGTGTGTATCAAGGAGAGTGTGGGGGCTGTGGGGCTGGGCGTGTGGGTAGGGCGGGGGCATGTGGGTGGGGCTGTGGGGCGGGGGCACGTGCAGTTTCCCTTAATACCTTTTTGTGTCAGTGATGTCCGCACTTAATCTGCAGCTTCAGTCTCATCCTTTTTTTTTTTTTTTTTTTTTTTATTCCCTGGGTATAAAAGGCAGGAGAAAACAGAAAGAATAGTAAAGCTGTTTTAGAGAGCCATAAACTTACTGTCACTTTTTATTTTTGTTTCTGGCACGAAATTTCTTTAGGCGGAATGTGCTAAGGAAGAACTATAAGGAATTTTAGTCAGTTTTTAATCGACATACACCAAATATGTTTTTTCACTTGCTGTTTTTCCTCATCTTGGTTCACGTTACCACCATCCACCCAGCTGTAAAAAGCAAAAACTTGGAAATAATCTTTTACTTTACATTGTCCATCATTCCAACACAAGGGCAGAGATATCACCCTGTTTTGTTTTTTATTATATCCCCAGAACAGTGGACGGCACAAGTGGACATGCAATAAATAGTTCAAAATTAATCCAATTACATAACATTTCTTTAATCTGGAAATGTCCCTTGATTTCTTCTGCTCTTGCCCTGAGTTGAGCCTCACAGCACCTGCTTCTGCAGTGGCCTCCCTGCCGGCTCTTGTCCCTCTCTAATCTTGTCTTCATATTACAGTGGGTGACCTTTTCAAAATGCAACTCTAATAATCAGTCCTCATTGCTCTAAACCCTTCTAGAGATTTTCTTTGTACTGAAGCTCATGTCTAGACTTCTTGACAAGTCTTTGTGTATCATCTTACTTCTCTGGCATTATCCCTGCATTTCTGTTTTTATTTAATGTCTTAAACACTATGTTCTCCTACGCCTTGATTGGCCAATTTTTTTTCACTTCTAGAATTTACCCATCACATTGCTTTTTGCCTCATAATTCTCTGTAAATTTAGAGCCTAAAAGCTATTTAAAATGCAATGTTATCTATATGATTAAGTCAAACGTATATCTTTTCTTAAAGACATTATCTTAAAATCTTTCCTCCAGCAATGTTTTAGGCTGTTGATTGGCCTTGTTTTGAGGTGACTGTTGAGCCCATTTGTGAGGAGCACAGTTGGGAAAGGTCATTAGATGATATAGGTCTGGGTCAAGCAAGCCAAGATTCTAATGGTCAGCTTGCTGCTTAACTGGCCCCATGCCTGTGGACAAGTAGTCAGGCAAGTTTTTCTTATGTGAATCTCATAGTTCTCCTCCTAAAAAGGGGATAATACCATCTAACTCACAGAACTGTTGTGAGTATTCAAATAATATAACATACAAGTGCAAAATATCTGTCTATAAAATATAAATACATGAAGAATAATACACAGTCTGTGGTTGACAATACACACCCCATCAGCAATCAGGGTTAGGGGTTCTGCTTGTTCCTTTCTCCCCTTTCTCCTCACTTCCAATTGCCTTGGGGTGGGAAAAGCACTGGGATTCCTTCAGGAAAATATTTCTTTATGAATAAACAGAAGATTAACTCACCTGTAAAAAGAACTCTGACTGTAAGTTCCCTTCAGCATGTGGCTGCACCAAAGTGTTACGTCCTATAAACTGAGGGACACCTTGATTAAGGAAACTCTAACTAGACACAGACTGCAGCAGAAAGTGTGCAAGGTAGGATTCAGGAGAACATCTGGCCTTGAACTTGGACTCTGCAGTTTATTTCCTGTGTCCTTTATACTCCCTGGCCTTCATTTTCCTCTGATAAAATTGGCCTTGCAGACTGGCAGGCTGGCAGGCTGATGTGCAGTGCTGTCACTGTCCCACCCCTTCCTCCTTCCCAGAAGGTGGTGTAGCCCTTCTTCCTGAGGCAGACCTGCCCTCCTTTCCTTTCTCTGCTCCCTCATCATTTCTGCACATCACACATTTCATCACAGTTAAGTGAAATTATTAGCTCCTCCCAGACCCCAGACTTCAAGGACAGAGTCTAGCGCTCATTCAGCCTTGATACTTTGACACCTGGGAATGTCTTCATGCACAAATTGCTATCCAAATAAGACAGGTGAAATGTGAACATGGTCAGTAATCTTTACAGTCATCAAAACACATAACACTAAAGATTTGGGGCAACAAAAGTATAGATGAACACAGAGCATGTGGTTGCGTGAGGAAAGATTCTGTATTGAGAGTTTTGAGGACACCTAGGACTTGGGGGAGGAAAAGAGGGATAGCAACGTAAAGGACACAGAGGTTAAGGGTGGAGAGAACTGCACAGCCTGATTGGTGTCTGTCGAAGAGTTTATGATAAGTTTATGTTTATGCCCCCAAATAAGTTAAAGGAATCTGGTCAGAGGTACTAGTATAAGTATAGTCTTGAAGAATTCATAGAACAAGAACAAACTATACATTGCATCTTCTAGGGCCTTTTAAATATTTATATCTAACAGTGGAGAGCAGGAATTTCTTTTCCCACAGCCCCACTTTCTCGTTTTAATAGCTAATGTTTATGTAGTCTTTAGTGTATTATTTGCAAAGTACTGAGCTTTTCACATATATTCACTATTTTAATCCTCAAATTGTGTTACATAAAGGACCAGGAGAACTCTAGAGTCTTAGAGAGAGGATATTTGAATGAAGAATAAAATAAAGGCAGTTTTTCTTCATAGGGGAAAATTATTTTTTCTCTAAGCTAAGAATTCAAACTCATTTAGTTCTATATTTTCAGTGATAACAAGATCATAATCTCATTCACTGCTGGACCTGAATGACCAAGGAAACTCAGGAGTCAATTAGGTATTTATATCAACTCATGTTGTAATAGTCTATACAAATGGAGACATTTTACAAAAACTAATATAAAAATAAAATATATTCATCATGTCAGAGAGATGAAAAAGTAAAATGTATGCAGGTAAATTTATTTACCTCACAGTTGACAACCCTCAGGTTAAATGACAAGGAAAAGAAGGTACTTAAAGAAAACATTAATTATAGTACATTTATTGAGGACTGTCCAGTTTCTACTCAGACTAGTAAAAAATGCCAACTCTGTCAGACTTATAGCACCTCAGGGAATCTCCAGACAGTTTGATGGACCTCCTGAAGTATTTTATAATTACCCTGCTTGTTCCTCAAGTTTAATGATTCACTTGCTAAAGAAATTTCTCTCAGCTTAAAAGAAAAATTTGTTCATGATCTAAGAAAATAAGAGTCTGAGAATGCTTTATATTTAGGGTTATTTACAAGAGAAATGCTGTGAGTGCTTATGCATTTTGATGGAGTGTTATTCTGACCCTAGATTAGATCTTCAGTGGAATGTTTTTCTAACATTCAGAGGACATGTGAATGCTGGGACTACATTTTCTTTTTATTATATCATAGCTGTGTACATCAATGTAATTATGAGGTACAATGTGTGGTTTTATATACAATTTTAAATACTTTCGTCAAACTGGGTAACATAGCCTTCACCTCATTTTCTTAGTTATTGTGTTAAGACATTCATATTCGACACTTCGTAGATTTAACATGTACCTTGGGACTACATTTGACTAAAATAATTTAAATAGTTAGAAAAACACGATAAGGATATTCCGTAACACATTTGGTGGAATTCCCATTCTCTTCCAGTTGGGAGAAACATCTCACTCTATTTGTGTTTGGTTTTATTTTCTTTTCTCCAAGTGTATTTCTTTTTGGATTTAAATACATGATCTGAGGACATACTCTTCTGACCCAAACCATTTTGTTGCAGAGACTTTTTTGCTGACAACTTGATTAGCTTAGCCAGCAAGTAGAGGACATCTTGGGTTTTTAAGCACTTTAAATAGAGATAATTATTTTCATTCAGAGAAAAGCATTATTCTTAGAAGTTGTGGGTTCTAAAATTAGGAACATTTTGATAACATGCATCAGGACCTTGCATGGGTTGGAAAATAAATTCAATTACATGTCTTAACAATAAACTATAGGCCTGGTGCCGTGGCTCACACTTGTAATCCCAGCACTCTGGGAACTGAGGCAGGTGGCTTGCTTGAGCTCAGGAGTCTGAGACCAGCCTAAACAAGAGCGAGATCTTGTCTCTACTAAAAATAGTAAAACTATTTTTAGGTGTTGTGGTGGGCTCCTGTGGTTCCAACTACTTGAGAGGCTGAGGCAAGAGCATCACCAAACAGGATCCCTTGCATCTAAGAGTTTGAGGTTGCTGTGAGCTATTTCACCACAGCACTCTATTGAGCGTGATAAAGTGAGTCTCTGTCTCAAAACAAACAAACAAAACAATGACCTATAACTGAATGTTTAGTAACAGTGCTTTTTCCTTAACTGAATGTTTAGTAACAGTGCTTTTTCCTTCGGTCCAAGTATGCTTTGTTATTCTGTAACTTTGGGCAGTGATTCTGTTTTAGGCCTTTTCCTATCTTCCATAAAGCCTGATGAATCTTCCATAGTAAATTCTCTGAAAAGATAATTGAGTGATTGAGTGAATTGTTAACAAAAGTAAAATCAAGATTTTTTTTTCTTTTCTTTTTTTTTTGAGACAGAGTCTCACTCTTGTCTCCCTGGGAAGAGTGGTGTTGAAACAGGACAGGTGGTGCCCCAACCAGGTGGGTGGCGCCCCAGCCAGGTGGGTGGTGCTGAGAGTAAGACATGCTATCTGCACCCTGGGGACATGGGTGCTGCAGCAGCCTGCAGAGGAACCAATGGGTCGGGGTGAGTGCAGGAGGCTCCAGTAGCTGGAGGGGCCAAACTATTGCTATCCTCTGTCTCCCTCCCCTTGCACTTGGCTGAACAGGGAATGCCCCATTTCCCAGGCCTGGTCAATTTCATGTAAGTTTCCTAGGCCTGGGATGGAAGGTATTGTGTCCATTTATTTGTTGGGCTATATATACCTCTAGACAAAGGACCCAAGCTCTGGTGCTTTCTCTGTATTCTTTTCTATAAAGTAAATCCTGTCTTTAAATAAATCCTGTGGTCCATGGATTCATTCTTCAAATCCCCAAGACCAAGGATCTACTTAAGAAGAAATTCCAGGATCAGTGTCATACTTCACGGCAACCTCAAACTCATGAGCTCAAGCAATCCTCTTGCCTCAGCCTCTGAAGTAACTAGCACTACAGGCACCTGCCACAACACCTGGATAGTTCTATTTTTAATGGAGTCTCACTCTTGCTCAAGCTGGTCTCAACTCCTGAGCTCAGGCAATACACCCGCCTTAGCCTCCCAGAGTGCTAGGATTATTGGTGTGAGCCAACACGCCAGGCCTAAAATCAAGATTTTTAAGAGAACCTACTTTGAAGAGGATCTACCTAATATCAGTTCATTAATGAGAATTTCTTTTAAAGATATATAGACAGATTGCCATTTTTAAAAATAGCATCCTTAGTGCTTTGTGACTTGCTTGAGAGAGAAAACTAGAATTTGTCTCCAGTTCTCCGAACCTCTCTTAGTCATAAAAGATTAGCTTTGTGTTTCTTTTCCTTAGTTCTATTTTATAAGGCCATTTTTAACTTATTAAATATTAGAACTAGCATGTTTGACATATTCATAATTTATTTTCTCAAGGAAAAGAACCTCAAAAGAAACTGTAAATAAATATTGGAGACTGAAGGGTCTGGTAAATTTAGATGAATATGTTAGTTCTCAAGACAGCTAAAGTTCATTATACAGGGAATTTAAATTTAGATAAATTAGTGTGGTATTAATCTAATTCCTAAAAACAGAAGCATATAATAAAATCAAAGAATATGCAATTCAAACAACAAAAAACCCAGAAAAACTGAATATCTCATTAAATATTACCTAAATAGAGCAGATAATTCAATTATAAGAATGTCATCATGCTAAATACATTTTTATACAAATGGAGGTATTATATACAAGAAAAATGGACTGGGAAATAATTTCTTTTTTATAAGCAAAACAGTCATGATATTGATATCATTGTCATTTTCTTCTTTTTTTTTAGATTTTTTTTATTAAATCATAGCTGTGTACATTAATGCAATTACGGGGTACAGTGTGGTGTTTTCATACACATTTTGAAATACTCTTATCAAACTGGTCAACATAGCCTTCATGTCATTTTTTCAGTTATTGAGGTAAGACATTCATACTCTACTTTTAGAAAGATTCACTTGCACCCTTGTAGGATAAACCATAAAAGTGACCCTTCCAATCACCCTCCCTCCACCCATCCACCCTCCCTCCACCCATCTACCCCCCTCCCGTCCCCTCTCCCTCCCCCTTCCCCATGTTCTAAGGCTATAATTAGGTTGTTTTCAGAGCTGTACGGATACAGCCTCTGCCCTTCAGTCTCTGCCAAATGCAAACGATGGTGGATGGCTCCTTAGCTACAGCAAGCTCTGGATGAGTAGCTTTTGCTTGCTCTTATCTGGGTGCTCTGGATTTATTTCCATAGTGGTATGCTTTCATCCCCAGTGTGTCTCAGCATGAAGCACCCTAAAATTCTCATCATGGTTCTTCTGTGACACTCTCTCTGGCCTTTCCCTTGCCAAGTGAAATAGTATTGCTTGTTAGACCTATGTAGCCAACACTGCAATATAAGATTCAATAAACTCCACTGCTCTCACATACTTTTTCCGGGATAAATATGCATTTCATATAAAATAGAAAAGAATATTGATCAACCATAATTTGTAATAACTTCCTCATCTAGAAAGTCAAGAGGTTTCAGAGATTTTTAAGGTTGCTCTAAAAACCAACGATCCTGTACATTCTCTTTACCCTTTCTTTTTTTTTTTTTTTCAAAATATATTAGATTTGGTTTTTATTGTAGAGCACACATATCAGGGCAAAGTGCTGCACACACAACTACAAATCATTTTTGGGAAAAAAGCTGTAAAAAAAATAAAACTGCAACTGCTTTAATTATGCAGTCCTGACTTGAGGAATCCACACTGGCAAAGGAGTTCTGGCCCCTGAGAGGGGCTTCCTGATAGTGGCTGCCCCAGATTTCTGTAGCCTCTGAGGCCTCAGGCCCAGGCCTGTGGAAACAAAGCCCCCAGAATGGTGGTAGCCTGATTGCCGGGAGGCCCTCTTTACCCTTTCATAGAGCCTCCTGGAAGCAACTTTAGAGAGTAAAAGGTCTGACTTGAAAAAATGTCACATATATTGAAAATCATATATTCATTGCAAAAAGCGACAAGATCGTTAATACTTACTGTAACATCCATTCATAATTTTCAAAACAACCAGTTACCTTTGTTAAAACAGGTTTGGAAACTCTCTTCCTGAAGGAACACTTCTGTCACTTAATTAAATTTTCTGCAGTACTATTTTTCTCTGAACATATAACATTTTATAATCTCATATCTTATGCATGGAAAAGAAGTTTCCCAAGTTTTTTCTGAACTCAAATTCTAATGGCCTGATGACAACATTGCTTTTTCTCAACTCATTCAAATTGACTTCCTCAACTGCAGCTGGAAACAAACTTGGCATTTAGCATTTTTCAAAAGCTGAACATATTTTTTTATGTAAAAAGTTAAGTTTGCATGAACATAATCCAATATATAATATTTATACCCAAATAAGACCTTCAAAGATACTTTCATTTCTGCTTTCAAATGAGTGCTGTAGCACCCTGCCAATTGCAAATATAAAGGATAGAAATACTTCTGGATACAGAAAATTAATAAGACAAATTTTGTCTTTAAAAGCGAAACTCTAAAATACAACTTGGAAATCATAAAAGTTGATTATCTCAGGTATTCTAACTTAGACTATAGAAAATACCCTTAAACATTCTGCCAAGTCTTTGTATCTCCTGTCCTCTGACATTACAAGTATAACATTGCTTAAAATGTCTTGAAAGTAAGTATTAAAGGATTTGGCATTTATCAATTATTTAAAGGGACCTATTACAATAATGACTATGCTGAGAAAAAAAAATCTTGTGATATGTGTTATAGCATATCAAAAAATCTTTCTAATTGTCATTCACTGGCACTCAATAAATACGCTGATTTTAGTGTGTGCATTTTATCATAACCCTGTTCTTTGTCAATTTTCATAAGGCATAAATAGTGGATGTTTAACGAATACTTGCTGAGTAGAATTTACTATGATAGACCAAGAATTACAAGTTTAGTCTTACGGCAGATTACTGCATTATATATGAATTTCTAGCCTCTCAAATAACATGAAGGGTAATGGGACAGGGACACCTCAAGAACTCTCTCAGTGTGGGCGGTGCATGTGGCTCAAAGGAGTAGGGTGCTGACCCCATATGCCAGAGGTGGTAGGTTCAAGCCCAGTCCTGGCCAAAAACTGCCAAAAAAAAACCTCTCAGTGAGAGGCTCCTGATGTGATGTTGAAGGTAGAATTAAAGTTTTACATTGCTTCCAAGAAAGAACAAGAGAAGAACCTATAAAGAAAAGCTAGTATCCATAATGCAGAAATTATTCTAAATTATTCTATAACATCAAGAATGAGGGAACTCTCTCAGTTCATTCTACAAAGCCAAAATCACCTTGCTACCAAGCAAGGAAAGGACACAACAATAACAACAACAAAAGCCAATATTCCTTACAAATATAGATGAAAAAATTTCAATAAAATAGCAACCAACTACAAAAAAAAAAAATAATCTACCATGGTCAAGTGGGCTTCATTCCAAGGATGCAAAGATGGTTTAGCACATGTAAATCCATAAATGTGATTCACCACATGAACAGAAGCAATAACAAAGCCCATAAGATATAGAAATTATTCAACAAAATCTAGCACCCTTTCATGATATTACTAAAACACCCTTTTATGATGTTAGTAAAAACCCTCAACACATTAGGCATGGAAGAAACATATTTCAAAATTATGAGAGCCATGAAAAAACCATAGCCAACATCATACCAAATGGGGAAACACTGAAAGCATTCCCCCTAGGAACTGGAATAAGACAAGGTTGCCCACTGTCACCACTTCTATCCCGCTTAATGATGGAAGTCCTAGCCAGAACAGTCAGGCAAGAGAAAGAAATAAAATATATCTAAATCAGGAAAGAGGAGGTCAAACCATAATTTTTTACTGATGATGCTATCTTATAAACAGAAAATTCCAAAACCCCTTCAACAGACTTCTAGAATTGATGAATACATGCAACAAAGTCTCTGATTACAAAAAAATGTACACAAATCAGTCAAATATGCTTGACTATCATAATGGTCAAGATGAGAGTCAAATAAATACCATTCAAAATTGTTACCAAGAAAATAAAATACCCAGGAATATGTAAGTTCACACAGTTTTGCCATTCTCAGGGTAGCTTGTTTATATCAGCAGCAAAGAAGGCTAGAGAGTGAGTGGCAATGAAATCACAAAAATGTTTTCTACAGCTTGTCAAGAATTGACTGCTTTTCTTTGAAAGAAGTGGTCCAAAGGTTAGAAGAAGTGATAGTTGGTACCAGGTCTGGTGAATACAGTTGATGGCAGCGAGTTTTCAAGTTTAGCTTCTGTAGTTTTGGCAGGATTGTTCGTGTGGTATGTGGTGTAGTGTTGTCTTGCAAGAGGATTGGCCTGTCTCTATTGACCAATCTCAGCTGCTTAATCACAAACATCCTTATCATTTCATTCAGTTGTTTGAAGTATACGTCTGCTCTGCTGTAATCTACTGACCAGGTTTTATGAAGAGATATTGGAAAATAACAGCACTGAACTACAACACAAACACCAGTAGCTTTTTTTGGTGAATATTTGGTTTTGAAATGTGTTTCCACACTTTATCTTTGGAATAAGACAAGGGTGCCCACTGTCACCACTTCTATTCAGCACAATGATAGAAGTCCTAGCCAGAACAATCAGGCAAGTGAAAGAAATGAAATATTGTAATTGTACTGAGCTTTCATGATTGTTGAAAAGAATCTGTTTTTCATCATACACAACAATACAGTGTGAAAATGATTTGTCTCTATGTCACGACAGCAAAGAAAGGCAAACTTTGAGATGATCTTCATTTAATTCATGTGGAACCCATCTATCCAGTTTCTCTACCTTGCAGATTTATTTCAAATGATCCTCCATTGTTGGAATAGTAATGTCAAACTTTGTTGCTAATTCATGTGTAGGTTGAGATGGATTCACTCCCACTATGTTCAGCTCATCATTATCCACCTTGCTGTTATATCACTCATGTGGTTCAATTTCAAGATTAAAATCACCAGAACAGAACTTCTCCAACTATGAATATCTTATGTATTCATTAGTCAAACACTTCATTGATATTTCAAGCTATTTGTGCTGCATTGATTCCATGATGGAACTCACATTCAAAAATAACACAGGCTTTTTATTTATCCATGGTTTCACAAAAATTACTCTAAAAATGTTTTTTGCAAGATAATCACAAGACAAAATGTGTTTTTGAAAGTATGAGGATATATTTTCACAATAAGAAGAAAAAACAAAAACAAAAAAACCCAAGAAATGCCAAGGTGAAATGTCAGAGATATCAACTGTCAAACTTAGTATGTGGTTCTTAAGGAAACTGGACATTTCATACTTAATAACATAGTACTTAACCAAAGAGGGAGAGGAAGGGTGTCTACAAGGAGAACTACAAAACACTGAGGAAGGAAATAGCAGATGACACAAACAAATGGAAAAATAGATCATGCTCATGGATTGGTCTTATCAACATTGTTAAAATTCCCTTCTACCCAAAGTAATTTACAGATTGAAGGCAATCCCCATCAAAATACCAGCATCACGTTTCACAGGTCTAAAAGAATTTCTACTCTTCATTTGGAACCAGAAAAGCATTTGAATAGCCAAAGCAATTTTAAGTAAAAAGAACGAATCCAGAAGCATCTTAGACTATATTACAAAGCTATAGTAATCTAAACAAGCATGGTGTTGGCACAAAAATGGAGACACAGACCAATGGAACAGAACAGAGAACCCAGATGTAAAACCATCTTCATACAGCCAACTGATCTCAGACAAAGCAGACAATATACACTGGGGAAAATAAGTCCCATTCAATAAATGGTGCTGAGAAAATTGGATAGCCACATGAACAAGAATGAAACATAGTCCATAGCTCTTACCATTCACAAAGGTAATTCAAGATGGATAAAAGACTAAAAATTTAAGGCATGAAACCACAAGAATTACAGAAGAAAATGTAGAAAACTCTTCTAGATATTAGACTACTCAAAGAATTTATAAGACCCCAATGGCAAATATAGCAATAAGAAAAACAAATAAATGGGAGTTGAGTAAATTAAAAAGCTTCTGTACAGCTATACTCAAGGCAATACTCAAGAGAACAAATATATGACCTACATGATTGTAGAAAATATTCACAACTATACATATGATATAGGGCTAAGAACCAGAATCTACAAAGAATTCAAGTACATCAGCAAGATAAAAACAAACAACGCTACTCAAAAGTGGACAAAAGATATCAACAGAATATATTTAAAAGAAGATAGGCAAATGTCCAATAAAATGTGAAAAAAATGTTCAACATCCCTAATCATCATGAAAATACAAATTAAAACCACGATGAGCTATCATCTTACCCCTGTTAGAATGGCTTTTATTTAAAAATCCCTAAATAATAGATGTTAGCATGAATGCAAAGAGAAAGGAAGTCTCAGGCTGGAGTGCAAACAGTGTATAGCCTCTATGGAAATTCCTCAAAGAACTGAAAGTACACCTACCATTCAATCCAGCACTCCCATTAATGGCTATCCACCAAAATTAAAAGAAGTCATTTATATCCAAACGACACCTGCACGTCAACGTTTCTTGCAACAGATTCACAATTGCAAAGATACGGAATTAACCCAAGTGCCCATCAGTTCATGAGAGATAACAAAATACGGTATATGTATATCATGGAATACTACTCAGCCATAAAAAGGATATATTAAGGCTTTTGCAACAATTTGGATAGAACTGGAGACCATTTTCCTAAATGATATATCTAAAGAAGGGAACAACAAACACCACATGTACTCACTATTAAACAGGAACTAATAGAAGAGCCCACGTGAGCACAGGGGGAAACAAAGCTCAGTGGAAAGCAGCAGAGAAGGGGAAAGAGGTGATGGGTAAGAACTCACTTCATGTGTACAATGAATGCTATTTGGATGATGGTCACACTTGTAGCTATGACTGAAGAATTACAAAAGCAATCCACGTAACCAAAAATGTGTACTCCTGTAATATTTTGAAATTAATAAAAGGTTAGGGCCTGTAAGAGATTATTAGGTCATATGAGCTTCATCGCTATAAGTGAATTAATGCCATTATTGTGGGAGTAGGTTGGCTATCTTGAGTGTGTACACCTGCCAAAAGGATAAGTTTGACCCATCTTTTCTCTTGGTCTTGCATATCCTCCCATCATGGCCTCTCCCACGGGGTGACCCTTTCCAGATACTGGAATTGTGCTCTTGGACGTCAGTGCAACCAGATCTGTGAGTCGAATATAATTCTTCTCTTTATAAATTACTCAGTCTGTGGTACTTTGTTATACAGAGTATCCAGAAAGTTTGTGTACAATTTAAAATAGTTTAAAATAGCAGAGAAAATGGACAGAGACAGTCAGAGACCTATAGGTTCACCATCTTAAGTGAGTATGTTGGCCAACTATCCGGTCCTAATCAACACAACTTTTCAATAGTATCTCCCATTTTTCTTCCTGATGTCTCTTACAATCCAGAGAAACAACTGAATTTTCATGTTACACAAACACATCCCATGTGTTCACATTTCTGAACTTTAGTTCACTCTATTTCCTCTCTCTACAGCAATGGTTTTCAACTGGTATGCCATGCAAGGATCCTAGGTGTGCCAAGAAAAATGTTAAAGGTCATTAATTAAATTACTTTTGAAAGATGTGCAAAGCACAGTAAGCATATTCTTTTCTTTTACTCTTTTTTTGTCAACATAATTTACGTGTGCCATGGAAGTTTATAGGTTCAAGTATGCCATGAGAAAAAACTGGTTGAAAAACCCCGACCTATAGAGTCTACATCAATTGTTCCCTAAATCTTTTTTCTCTAGCATTCGCTAAATAGTCTTATAAATTATCTTCAAAACTAGAGGGGAAAAAAAAGACTTCCTCCTCTGACATTTCATTCATTTTCATTTCTCCTATGACAATAATTAACTTCCTGGTAAGTCACCATTGCCTCTGTGCCCCCTTTCTTTCTTCATGGACACAAATCTCTAGGGAAGGAAGGCCTGTGTCTGGGCATGTTTATCCTCATTGCACCAAGCAGAACTTGGTGTATATGCCAGATGCTCACTAATACGTAATAAATAAATGATTTGGGATGAAGAACATTTCATCCCAAACGTTTCATCCCATCACATCGCTGTGGATTGAATTAGTTTTCTGAGGGTGTTAAAATTAATCTGAATCTTTGTCACTTTTGCTATGAAAATTAATGGCCAGGCTAGAAACTGTTTCACATCATTCTTTCAGAGACAGTGTTAAAAAAGTCAAGATCAGAGTATAACGAGCTCAGCACAAGGCCGTTTGTTTTCTATTTGGCATGCCCCGTGAAATGGCTAGATATTAACTTTTTAATTTTTTTAAGTAGTACATTGTATTATCACTTTAATTTCAATAGGAACAATCAGGCTAATTATGACTAATAAAGAGTCTCAGTACCTATGGAGTACTGGATACTAGATAGTATTAAGTTCAATGATTAGACATTTGAGATAAATAATGGTTTATTCCTCAAAGGATATAACCCCAAATATCTCCTATATGCTGAAATATATTTTGCAAGCATTATGCCATCTAAGGAAACATTTTTCTTAACTTATTTTAACCATCTTTTTTAGTACTGTTGTCTGAAAAAGGTGGTTTCTACTGTTACAGTATATTTAATACTAAAAGAACTAATGGCATGAATTGCACCTGTTGAGGGACAGAGGGTGATGACAGTGCCTGCAGAAGCTCAGCGTATGTCACTGTAAGGAGGGCAGCACGTTTTTTCACTAAGTATTCTTTTAAACATCACTTTGAAAATCACTACAAGAGATGCTGAAAAGTAAACTTCAACAGCAAAATTGCCATGTGGAGTCTACGATTTGAGAGTATTTTGATGGACGGAGTGGGAAAACAGAAAAGGCCCCATTCAAAGTCTGAAGGGGTCCTGTTGGAAACCATGATTTATGTACAATTGGTGGAAAAAACACTCTACATAAAATTGCAAGTATGTGCTGTACAAAAATGCCCAATTATCCTAAGCACTGAATTTTTTCAGGAGCCCATATGGGTCTCACCACAACTCAGAGCAGGCACTGCAGACACACGGGGTGCACAAATCTAACAGCAGCGAAGCGGAACTGCTCCCCAACAGCTGAGAACTGAGTCTAATTCTAAGTTACCAATTATATTGTGGAAAGCCCCCCAAAACTTCACTGCCACACTACTGGTGAAAGGTTTTCACTGAACTGAGTAACTCAGTTACCTGAATTTCTGTTTCCATAGCCTTAAAAATCTGATAGGGGAAATGGCCGATTGGAGAGGACCACTTTTATCAAATACTGACAGCGGACAGAGCAGTCCGAAGTGGCCCCAAGAGAGAATCTCCACAGTCAGGGTTTCACTGCTTGTTTTTAATATGGACATCTTAGGGAGTGTCGCAAAAGTTCTTTCCCCTCACTCTTCATTGCTAATTCCTTATTTATTTCCTGGAGACCCTTACAGCAGACTTTGTAGTTAATACTTTGACTGAGGGTGTCTGTTTGACATTGAAGTTTCTGAGTAATTCATTGGCTGTGAATGCCCATCAACATTACTTTTTCCAAGAGGGTAACAAAAATGAAATGTTATAGCTTATAATTGCATAAGCCCATAACCCATAACGCATAACCGTTAGTTAACATCTTCACACCAAGAATTCACTACCACTCTCTAGAACATACCTCGTACGTAATCTGTGGGATTCACAATTTGATTTCTCAGACATGCTACCATTGCTAGAAACAAAATCATTCCTCTATTACAAAGGGAACTGATGTTTTAAAAATTAGATAAACTGTGCAAGTGGATTAACTTATAACTTCATATTGGGTTATGTTTGCTATGTCTGTTCGACAATATTTTGTTAATTTCACCTATTTTGGAAAGTTATGTCTATATGATAACAACCAATATTCTGATCAGATTCTCCTGGGTACAGAGAAAATATCTTATGCTATAAAAGCAAATTAACCCAGCACAAAAACACAACTATAAAAATATATTTTTATATAGGGGTGTGTAGAAATTTTAAAATCTATAAGAAAAGTATGTCTGGAAATTCTCTAAATTCAGATGAAATCTGCCACTTACCTAGGAATGTATCTTCTTTTTTATTTCAGAACTCAATATTTCAATTCTAGATAGAACTAACTACAAAAAAGTCAACTCTAACTATGTAGCTCATTCATCTCTTCCCTTATACGCAGTAAGGGCCTATAAGTAAAATTTCTTAAGTTACAAGAACTAGAACCCCACCTCTGCTCACTATGTAGTAAAAAGGTTAAGAGATACTTAACCTCCTGTAGTTGCCTAAAGAGATACTGTCCCTTTGCCCTTGGGTCCTTGTAGGTAGTAGCCACGCCCCTGGAATGCCACTGCTGATATAGTGCCTTTGTTTGCCTGAGTGTGTTGGGATACACCAGGCTGTCTAAAACATGAGTTAGGGTGAACTTTAGCCATATAGGATCATTTAACAGCATGCCTTAGGGTGGAGTGGGGTTTCAGGTCCAGGGAATCAGCTGGACCTAGGGAAGGGCTGGAGGTGGAGTTCAACCACGAAGACAGTCAACTCTGCCTTATGATGGGGACCCCATAAAACTTCTGGATGCCAAAGCTTGTCAGTGTTCCTGGTTGACAATTTTCCAAGTGTGTTTGCACACATCATTGTTGGGGAAAACAGTAATGCACATGATTCCAACAGGAGAGAGTGTAGAGGCTCTAGATGTCGACACCTCCTAGACCCTGCTTCATGCACCTGTGCCCTGGCTGAAGTTGAATATGTATCTTCCTGCTGTAATAAACTGCAACTGAGTGTATAGCAGTTCTTGGAGTTCATAAGAAAGCAAATTATAGAACATGAGGTTAGTCTTGGGGATCGCCAGTCTTGGAATCAGAGGGAGGGTGATCTGTGAACAGCTCCCTAACTTTATATACCTCTTCAAAAGTAAACTGACTTAAGCAAGAGCTATTAGCTAAAATTGATGGAGAAGAAAAAGAAACAGAAATAAGGGGAACATCAGAGCTTTGTTTCCACAGTTCAATGATGGTACAAAATACTTGTTTTCTTTCCATAGTTCTATTTTATCTCCAAGTTATCAGTTTGTTTTTTGTTTGTTTGTTTGTTTTTTAGACAGGATCTCACTTTGTTACCCTCGGTAGAGTGCTATGGCATCACAGCTCACAGTAACCTCCAACTCTTGGGCTTAGGCAATTCTCTTGCCTCAACCTCCAAGCAGCTGGGACTACAGGCACCACCACAACACCTGGCTATTTTTTTGTTGCAGTTTGTCTGGGGCGGGTTCGAACCTACCACCTTCGGTATATGGGGCTGGCACCCTACTCACTGAGCCACAGGCGTCACCCAAGTTATCAGTTTTATTACCAGTTTTCAGAAGTCTGACTTCAGGTGGCTGTGAAGTAGATGAAAACTTCATAAAACAATTCAAGAAAGAGGGTAACGTCTCCTTCACCACTGGATTCCCACTACAAATACAAATATGATTATATCTACTTAGGTCATATTTTTTTTTCTTGGAAAAAAAATCACTATGGCCAGGAAATTGCCGTAACCTAACTAGTTTAAGCCAATTAGATTTATGGATTAAACTAATTGTGGAATCAGTCTATGGAAATTTCAGGATTACTGCAAAACGGGTGAAGGCTGTAATGCCGACTGGCAGGCTGGCCACATAGTCATGGTGCAGAGTTCATGGGTGTAAGCATGTACCCCAGGAAACCGCCCCCTCTGGGTTCAAGCTGTATATTATTCAAGATGCAATTTCAAATTACTTATGAGTAGTTATGAATTAAATATTGCATAATTAAGAATCACTTATATTTTTTTAAAAAATGGAAAAGAAAAAAACAAAAAAACCAAGGTGAATCCCACATGAGCATGAATGTTAAGCCTGGAAATCATAGAAATATAACAATGAGGAAAAGAAAAAACTACAAACACCATTTTCAAAAAAATTTTGGAGACAAAATTTCAGATTCCAAAAATTCATATAAAAGGTATAAAACTTAAGATCAGACAGAAGTTACACAGAAAATAATTGTAATATTCAATATATACCAATAACAAAAGAGAAATACAAGTCACAATGAGCACTGCTTATAACTGCAGACGTCAAATGTGACTTGAGTAGTACAAATTTAATACAGTTTTTTCCTTTCATAAAATGTGTGTGCAGTTTTGACACCCCCCCATGTATGTATGGAATATGTACACACACACAGGGTATATATATGTATATAATTATGTATATAGGTATATATACATAATTTATATATATTTATTCACATAAAACTAATCAGAAGTTAGATACATATGCAGAGGATATATATATATATATATAACTGATAAGAGATAATAATAAAAGCCATAACTAAAAAAGCAAAGAAAACATAGTTATGAATGAGATCAATAAGAAATGCACTATATCTACAAGCAGAAAGCCTTACAATACCACCAAAGGACACAACAGGAGACCTGAATAATGTAATGAAAGATCGTCCAACTGTATTCTTGGAAAGAAAGATTGAAATAACAAAACTGTTCACTCTGAGGTAACTTCACCAATTTCCTTTGATATCAATAATACTAATGAAAGGTTGGTTTTGTTTTTGTTTGTATACAACTAACTGTGCTATGTTTTCACTTTATAAAAAATACTAGCCAGGAAAATATTAAAAATGCTATACTTTTAGAGACACACCTTGCGACAGGAACTTGGTAGATCATAAAAGGAGCCCCTTAATCCAGCGTGTTAAAGTTGTTCTTTAATTAACAAAGTTAAGATGTCTTTTCTTTAAAAATTCTCTAACATTGTTTCCTCTAGGTAACTGTGGGTCTGTAAAGCTGCTATCATTTTAGAATAATTAGAATAATGTGGAAATCACACAGAAAGAGGGAGAGAGCGATTCCTGCAAAACTTTGCCATAGGTCTGAGGTGTGGCCAGGAAAGTTGCTTTGCAAGTTTCTCCCTGCAAACTGCGTGGTCCATGGGGCTGGGGAAAGGCCTACAGAAACAGCTGCACTTCTGGCAGGGGCAAAGGTACTGCCAAATAATTCAGATAAAAATAATGCTTCTTTTCTGAATTCCACGTCACTGATCCAATACATACTGTGAGAGAACCTGAAATTACACTGCTATTTTCAGAGATTTCAGGGCCTCATATTTCTCATCAGCAAATTGAAATATTCCGCTCACCCATTTGGTGATTACCTTAAAGTTATTTAGGTAATTTCTCCAAGATTTTCCACTCTTATCTGCAACAATTGGTATTTTAAAAGGTGATATTAAGACCCCCCCATTCTGTCGAAGAGAACATGGAAACATTGATAAGACAGTTCTTATAATTCGCTCATTGAAAGCTTTTCAGGTGGGAGAGATTTTCCAAACAAACCACATGACTTTAGTTTAGAATATGTTTTTCTTATCCCCTTTATATTACTTATCTATTTATTCTGAATTGTGAGAGAGAGAGGAAAAGTGTACCGCTGTAGTGTAAGTGAGTTTTGAGTCAATCTGACTTGTCAATTCTAATCTTCACGTGTATATGTGTATGTAGAATGTGATCAAGTACCCAAACTCTACTGACCCTCAATTTCCTCATTTGTCAAACGTGGAAAATAATATTTATTACAGAACTGCTTTAAAGATTAAATAAAATGCTGTATCTAATTCATCACAGAAACTCAATAAAGGTAATTATTTCAAAGTGATTCAAGTACAAACATAAAAGCATATTTCATAGGCCACATATGAATCAATTGTAGATTCTTTCTAAGTATGAGATTTAGGATCTTGAAAAATTACTAAAACAGGAGAACTGACAGTGCAGGTATCTAAGATTATAGGGAGAAAATAGAGTTTGAGGTTTATGTGATGAACAAATTCATAAAAAGTCTGAACCCTATTTTTACACTAAAACAATAAAGACAGGTTGTTAAATAAAATGTGTTGAATGACACTTTTAATACCGCAAATTGTTAATGTAATTAATTCCCATTTATCATACTTCAATTGGTATAAAATTTTCTTAATCTCCTTCTATAGTTAAAAAGAGATTTTTTTTTTTTTTTTTGAAGACAGTGTCTCAGGCTGTCACCCTGAGTAGAGGCCTCTAGCATAAAAGCTCATAGCAACCTCTAACTCTTGGCCTCAAGTGATCTTCTTGCTTCAGTTTTTTTGTTTTTAGTAGAAATGAGGGTCTCGCTTTCGCTCAGGCTGGTCTTGAACTCGTGACCTCAAGCAATCCACCCGCCTCGGCCTCCCAGAGTGCTAGGACTACTGGCGTGAGCCACCATGGTCCCCACCCACTCCCTGTATTTGGCTCTCTGTTCCATTGTTCACACTCTTTCTGACTTTATGGCTCAGGGTTATTTAATTCTGTCCCTTAGGTCCTATCATAATCCAGGAAGCAATGTAATCAGAATGGTCATGATGAAACACCCCATAAAGCCAGCCGCAACGACAGGTGGGATGGTTCTTGGCACGTTTGGCATGGCCAATAGATTTGCCTCCAGGTTGCTTTACGATAGCTGTGTCATGTTACATGCCTTTTACCCTCTTACAATGTATTTCATCCCCCTCGACTCTTAACTCATGTGGAAATACAGTGCAAAGGCCCTGGATATATTCCCTCTGCTTCCTTCCTGCCCCAAAGAAAGATGACCCCTGTTCTATGTTTTACCTTTAATATTCCTAACCACACTTTTAGTTTGCCCAATACAAGTGACTCACAAGTCACAGAAGGAATTCTGGAGTGAACATTCTCCTTTGTGCCATGGAAGACTACAGAATTAAACCTTCTAGATGTTTTTACATGGCCGGCATATTTGTATTCTACACATATTTTGTAAACATACTAAATTTCCCCCCAAGCATGATTCTCAGTGCAGGAACTGTTATGAAAGCTCCAAGGGTTTTTGAAGAGCATTTCAATATATTTGCTTATACGTGTAATTAAACTCAGGCGGTAATAATTTCTAAGATGGAATTTAGAGTTGGAAAGACAAAAGAGAGTTAAAGGTGATAGAGAAAGAAGGTAGAATAAACAGTCTGGGAATGTAGCTAATAAAGCCCATCGGGCACAAAAGCATTTCAGTGTTGCATGTTGTTTTAAAGCTGTGGAGATTTTGAAAAAGGCCAGAGTAAAGAATAGGAATTTTCAAATGACAGTTCTCTAAATATCAGAGATCAGTACTACTCTTCTTATCAAAAAGAAAGAAAACATTTAAGTTGGATTTTGCTGATAAAATTACATTATTTAAGGGATAGCAGGATTCACTGGGAATATTTACAGGGTCTGAGGAAGAATTATCCTGCATTTAATAAATAATCATATGACAGATACAATCTGTCCAAGCTTATATTTTAATTCAAATATGAAGATTAAAACTCAATGTGTATTATCTTTCATCAATGATAGGAATTATTAGCAATTTTGTGCTCTTCCCTTTTTGCTGTTATTAAAGAATTCCAACTATATATAAGTTGGAGCTTCCTAATTTGTCCAGCACATCTCTTAATTCTACTTTCATTTTTAAAAATCATCATTTTTCCATGATACCTTTAGTAAATTTCTCAGTTCTGTATTTCAAATGATAAATTATTTTTAATTGATTTCTGGCAAGACATTTTCCACAGCAGAAATTTCAAGTTTTTTATAATGATATTGCACATTTAACCCTGTATTAATTATTTGTTTTATATTCACCTGTGCTAGTTGATTATTTTGTCTTCTAATCTTCTAATGAAAGCCATTTTTCTTTAAGTACTGTAGGGTGGCTTCCTCACCCACGGTGCCATCGGAAGTTGCTGTGTTTTTCCTAGATAACCATCACTGTCCAAGCTGACGTCAGGATTATGAAACTGCTGCCTTCCTGCTTGCCTTTACTGTTCCTTGGGTATAAAAGTGTACAAAACCTTCTTGTACGAACTTCCTAGGCTAGCTCCATAAAGCATGTTGTATCTGTCCTTGGTGCCAAAGTTCTTCTCTGACCTGTCCAAATCAGAAAACTTGCATTACTAGTATCCGACATACACTTATACTAAAGCCTTGTCAGATATTTCAATAAAATTAACTTCATCCCAAATAAACAAAAAAACACAGAAAATTAGGCATGATGTTTGGGGACTGACCAGGAGCAATTACAAAGGCTTTACCTGGCAGGTGTCAGTGGCAAGTGCCCACCTGGCACCACAGCCAGGAGCAGCTGGTGCGGCCTTGGAAGGGCATGGAGTCAAGGGCTCAGGCCTGCTGCAGGGTCAAGCTTGCAGGGTCAAGCTCTTTTCATATTTGAATTGTCAGCCCAGGCACTGTCATTCCTGGGTCTCTTTATCTGTGGCCGTGGACAGAGGTCCTATTCAGGTGCCTCTGGCGGGGCTGCCTTTGGGGCGGGGAAGGAGGGAGGCACCTTGAAGCCACTTTCCCCGACTCTAACTCAGGCCCTTCAGTTTCCACCCTGGTCCTTCCCCTTCATCCTCCTCTGCATCCCAGAATTTATAAACTGAGCCTTTTGTTGAGAGTGTCCTCAACAGTGAGATGAGCCTGACTTCTGTGTGATCCTCCTGACCCCAACTGTGCACCATCCTGTAAGGGAGAAAGGAACAGCAGAAGTTGATGTTTTCTTCCGTTCTACTTATGTTTATACCATCATGGTAAGTGGTTAAAGGCTAAATCTTTTCTGGTGGTCTTGTAGCCATAACTGGCTACCCAATGCCTCTCATCTCACCTAATCTACTGACAATGTTGTCAAATATATTATCATAAGATTTCACAATATTTCTTAACAATTTTGTTCTTTTTGTCAAAACAAAAATATAGTTGACCTCTTGAAATGATGTCTAATTCCCCCTAGAAAATGTAATAAAAATTGAGAACATGGATATAATGAAAAGCTATTATTTGGGTCACTTTTCAACACCAGCAAGAAGTCATTTATTAAGTTCTCATCCTAAGCAACCCACGGAGTTCTAATAATAATAATTCTTTCATTCTACTTCACAGAACTTTCATATAGGACATTAACTTTAGAAAGTTCACTTTAGGATTTCGAAACATGCAGAACCCTAATTGGCACTTTTAGAATATCCATTGCTTTTCAGAGTTGCAAGTACTGAGGCCATGTGGTGCCTGGAATGAGCACAAGCTCTGGACCCAATGTTGTAACTCAGCTACTTACTAGCCACATAACCACCACGGACTCTTCCACATGAAAAGATTGTTAGGAAGATTAAACGAGGCTCTATATAAACTACTAGATGCTCCCAGCAGAATTTCTTATACTCACAAAGCTATGCCTTAACAATAACACTCATAACGGGTATTAGCAATAGTATATCTGATCACCCTAAGCCACCATGGCAGAATACCTACATCTATAACACTGGTATT
>NW_003852473.1:5021201-5027431 GCF_000181295.1 Otolemur garnettii
GTTGAATTTATCAGTTAAGGATGCCTATTTGCCACTGTTGAGGAGTTTATGTCAGCTTTACTAAAGAAAGTTTTTATCTGTCCTAGAGAAAATCACTTGTCCAGAGAGAGACACAAATTCTGACTCCACCACCTCATAACTTTGTACCTTTCACAAGTTACTAAACATTTAAGATTTTATTTCCTCACTGAAACCGAAAATACTAATAGCCTAAGCCCCACAGGGTGATATTCAGTAAGATAATATGTGCAGAAAACAGAAAGGAGAACTTGCTCATAAACTCCGTGTAATTGAAATATAGCAATTTTATACCACCTGTGTTTTATTTTGATCTCTCTCTCTGATCTTAAGCATCCTTCAAATAAGTATGTTTGAGCAACATATTTTGCAAATAATCATTGAAGCACTGACACTTAATATTTTTAAGGAGCAAACATGAGCAGGAAACCCATTTGAAATTTTTTAAATATAAATCTTCATAGATAAAATAATCTAAAGCTAAGAATATAATCACATTTTAATATTTATTTACCAAAGTTAAACTTGCAACTTCACCTGAAAGAGTATTTAATATGTATATATGTAAATATTCACTACTATTAATAGCAGGGAAGTTTCACTAAAACATACATTAGAAATATCTTTACTTGGTTCTTGTTGGATTTACTGATTTCCTTATAACTGTTTGAATACTTAGCTTTCTACTGAAAATGGAAAAAATTTCAAAGTCTGTAAGTACATTTGATCAGAATTTCTCATATTTCATAAAATGGTCTATATCTATAAACAGGAATTTGGGCATACAATTATTTTTCAAGCTAATCTGTTAATATCTTTCCAAATTAATGAATATACATAACTTAATTGAGTATTTTGTTTATTGTTATTTTTGTGCATAACTTCTAATCTCTGTAAGTACTAATTATTTTATTATAGAACAAGAATACTCCAAATATTTTAAAATCAGTCCTCAATAGGGTTTGTGGATGAAGAACTACTAAACATCTAAGAAAATGGCCTAGACTCCTACGGAGGGAAAGAGGAATGCAGAAATTGTGCTTAAGACAATTATTTCTTTATGTACCATGATAGTTAATGTGCTGTATTAACTTGACTGAGTCACAGGGTGCCCACATATCTGCCCAACATTACCCTAGGTGGTTTGGATGAGAATAACCCTTAAATATATGTAGACTGAGCAAAGGATATTGCCTTTCTGAATGTGGGTGGGCCTCATGCAGGCAGTTGAAGGTCTTCATGAAATAAAAAAGGCTGACCTGCCTCCAAATATTTATTGAGAGTATTTCTATATATTTTGAATTTATAAAGTAATATTATATGATGTACATATGAGGATTATATTCTATATAGTCATTACAAAAATAATAATGACACCAATGTGACTAGGATTGTAATTACCATTTACAGTGGTAATTGTATTGTGAAGGGTATTAAATGCTTGAATTACAGTCTTTGGTAATGATTCTGATGTAATGTGATGCTGAAAATATTTCATTTTGATATATATATTCTTTTTAAAATTTTTTTTGTAGAGACAGAGTCTCACTTTATCACCCTTGGTAGAGTGCCGTGGCGTCACACTGTTCACAGCAACCTCCAACTCCTGGGCTTAAGCAATTCTGTTGCCTCAGCCTCCCAAGTAGCTGGGACTACAGGCATCCACCACAAAGCCTGGCTATTTTTTGGTTGCAGTTCAGCCAGGGCCAGGTTTGAACCCACCACCCTTGGTATATGGGGCCGGCACCCTACTCACGGAGCCACAGGCACCACCATCTACTTTGATATATTTTTTTAAATATCAGAAAAGGAGAAACTAGATAATGGTTTTCCTTCCCTGACAACACAGTTTCTTTTATTGTTTTGACTATTGTTTTATTTTTCTTTTGTAGGCATAATTTCCTAAAAGTCAGTTGACCCTTTAATTTTCAATTTATTGCATCTTCTTTACAAAAGAGTTAAAAAGTTTGCCACAAAATTGTTTCTATTATAAAATGATCCATCCCAATTTCAAAGCTCCTAGTATTACAGTAAACAGCTACACATCTTATTCCTATGGTGTCTAGGAATGTGAAAAATTGTATTATCCAGATGGCACAGTACATTTTTATCATTTACTCTTTTTCTTTCTTATTTTTCACCACTTCAGTTCATTTGTAGGATAACTTATATAATTATTTTTTTAATTTTTTTAAAAACTTGGGAGGGGGAAATGGAACATTATATATTTTAAATATAACAAAATATTTCATCATGATAAAATACTAGGGAATAAAAAAACAGATAAAAAAGCCACTCCTTTGCAAATATCACCATTTAGTATATTTCATAAAAGAATATATAAGGTGTTTTCTATAGCTGTCTTATAGACAAAGCATGGAACTGAATGTTTTATAGTCTTATACACACTGTATCTATTAATATTTTAAATGGACACATGTTTATGTCAATTGCTAAATTCCTACTAATTTGCTAATTGCTTCTTTTGGGGGGGGTTGGCTGGGGTGGAGCTTGAACTTGCCACCCCTGGTATATGGAGCTGGCACCCTACTCCTTGAGCCACAGGCACTGCCCTGCTAATTGCTTCTTAAAACCTCTTACAATTTACTGAAAAAAGCTATAGCCTGTGTCTTTAAGTTATAGGGAAGCTTTGAATAGTTACTGTGCTATTGATCATTAATGGTATCAAAGATTGAAAGCTTTATTAAGTTTTCCAACACTTATTCATGCAATTTTAGAGTTTGTTTTATAATTAGGAATAATAAATGTCCCTTAGCATGATTGCAACATAAATTTCAGGATTGTTACTGTATTTTAGGGTTTTGTGATATTAAAAACTTAAGAATCTGAATAGGAATTAGTTTACATAGAATAGGTTTTAAACTGAAAAAAACTAAAAATATGTTGTCTTAAGTCCCATAACCTCCCTTTTTAACTTTTTAAACAGACGCATAAAAATATCTTTACCTATGTGTTATATTGAAATTAAATTAGTCAATTTTCTGAGAAAATACTACCAAATAGCAACTAACAGAAAATATTAATAATTCATTTAAAAGGTTGATCATTGGCCTTTAACCATCTTAAACAAAACAATTTTGAGCTGAGAATTATATGCCCTACTAAATTGAGTTTCATTTGTGATGCAGAAATCAAATATTTCACTGAAATACAAATGTTGAGAAAATTTGCCATAACTAGACCAGCCCTATAGGAAATACTCAGACTCATTCTTTAAAACATTAGCACAATGGTCTATCACCAAAGTAAACACACCCAGAAATCACAGAACAAAGCCTAGCCTCCACAATAATGCAAGGGATAAAAATAAGCTGTAGACTTTGAAAAATGAGATGACTAAAATTCCACCATCCCTATCAATTTTCACAATAAATGTGACTGACTTGAATTCCCCACTAAAGAAACACAGACTGGCTGGCTGAATACAAAAGCTAAGGCCAAATATCTATTGTCTCCAAGAAACACACCTAACCTCAAAAGATAAAACCAGACTCAGGGTGAAAGGATAGAAAACAGTATTCCATGCAAATAGGAATCAGCAAAAAGCAGGATTGAAATCGTAGTTGCAGATACAATTGGATCAAAACCAAAATAAGGAAAGACAAGGATGGACACTAAATATTTGTCAAAGGAAGCATAAAACATGAAAAGATTTCAATAATTAACATTTACACAACCAACCTAAACATTCCTCAATAAATTAACCAACCCTAAAAGATCTGAATAATATAATATCATCCTGCACCATAATAGTTGAAGATTTCAACACTTCTTTACCAGTATTGGACAGATGTTCCAGGAAGCAACTAAACAAAGAAATAATGAACTTAAATACAGACTTAGAACAAATGAAATCAACAGATATATACAGAACATTTCAGCCTAATAAACTGAATGCACATTCTTCTCACCAGTGCAAGTATCATCCTCCAAAACTGATCACATCTTAGGACACAGGTCTAATCTTAACAAATTCAAAAGAATAGAAATTATTCCTTGTGTCTTCTTTGACCAACTTGGAATAAAAGTTGAACTCAACATAAACAGAATTCCTCATACTTAAATAAAGTCATGGAAATTTAATAAACTGAAGCTGAACAATAGATGGGCCAGAGATAAGATTAAGAAGGAAATCATTAGATTTCATGATCAAAATGATAATGAAGCCACAAGCTATCAAAACCTTGATATTGCAGGCTGGGCATGGTGGCTCACACCTGTAATCCTAGTACTCTGGGAGGCCGAGGTGGGTAGATTGCCCTAAACTCAGAGATTCTAGACCAGCCTGAGCCAGAGTGAGACCCCATCTCTACTGGAGGAAAAAAAAAAAAAAGAAAAAGAAAAAGCCAGGTGTTGTCATGGGTGCCTGTAGTTTCAGCCACTTAGGAGGCTGAGGCAAGAGAATTGCTTAAGCCCAAGAATTGGAGGTTGCTATGAACTATGATGCCACAGCACTCTACAAATGGCCATGAAATGAGACTCTGTCTCAATTAAAAAAAATTAAAATTAAAATTAAGAAAAACTTGATACTGCAAAAGCAATGCTAAGAGGGAAATGTATAGCATTAAATGTCTTCATCAAGAAAACAGAGAGGAAATCAATAACCTAATGGGCATCTCAAGCAGCTGGAAATGGAAGAACAACTAATCCCAAACCCAGCAAAACAAAAGAAATAACAAAAATCAGAGCAAATCTAAATGAAATTGAAAACACAAGAATCATTCAGAGGAACAGCAAAACAGAAAGTTGGTTATTTGAAGAGATTATTAAAATTGGTAAACACTTGGCCAGATTAGTCAGAAAGAGAAAAGTAAGATCTCTAATAACTTCAATCACAAACAAAAGAGAAAATACAAGAGATCCTCACAAAAACTATAAAAACCTCTATGCCCAGAAATATGGAAATGTAAAGGAAATGGACCAAAACTGCAATCACACCTCCTTCCTAGACTCAACTAGAAAGAATTAGAAATTTTAAATAGACCTATATCAAGCACTGAAATTGCATGAAAAATACAAAATCTTCCAAAAAAGAAAAGCCCCAGACCAGATGGTTTCACACCAGAATTCTGCCAAACCTTTAAAGATGAACTATTACCTATATTACATAATCCATTCCAAAACATAGAGAAGGAAAGAATCCTCCCCAACACATCTATGAAGCAAATATCACCCCAATTTGAAAACCAAGAAAGGACCCAACCAAAAAGAGAAAGCTATAGGCCAATATAATTAATGAATATTGATGCAAAAATATTCAGTAAGATCTTAGGAAACAGACAGAATACAGTGACACATTAAAAGTTATACAACATGACCAAGAAGAATTTATCCCAGGGATGCAAGGTTGTTTCAATATACATAAATCTATAAATGTAATTTAGCACATAATTTTTTTTTTAAAAAGACCATGTGTTTCTCTCAGTTGATGCAGAAAAGGCTTTTGATAATTTCTAATATCCTTTTTAAATAAGAACACTTAAGAAAATAAGCTTAGATGGGACATTTCTTAAACTGATAGAGGTCATCTACCACAAACTCATAACCAATATTATATTGACTAGAGTAAAACTGAAAGCATTCTCACTCAGAACTGGAACAAGACAAGGATGCCCACTATTACCACTGCTATTCAACATAGTGCTGGAAGTTCTAGTGATTGCAATCAGGCAAAGGAATAAAATCAAAGACATTCAAATGTGGACAGAGGAAGTCAAATTCTCTTTGCAGATGACATGATCCTACACCCCAGGATCTGGGGTTCCTGAAACCCCAGGAACTCAACTATAAAGCTCATAGAAGTGATCAAGGAATATAGAAGCATCTTGGGATATAAAATCAATGGCCACAGATCAGTAACCTTCATATATGCCAATAACAGTCAAGCTGAGAATAAAATCAGAGACTCTATACCTTTTACAATAGCACCAAAGAAGATGAAATAGATGGGAATCTATCTAACAAAAGACATGAAAGATCTCTATAAAGAGAACTATGAAACCCTGAGAAAAGAAATAGCAGAAGATGTCAACAAATGGAAGAACATACCCATGCTCAAGGCTGAGAAGAATAAACATAGTTAAAAAGAAACCCATACCACTGAAAGTTATCTACAGATTTACTGCACTCTCCATCAAAGCACAAATGTCATACTTTGAAGAATTTGAAAAAATAGTACTTCATTTCACAAA
>NW_003852473.1:5028246-5029274 GCF_000181295.1 Otolemur garnettii
CAAAAAAAAAAAAAAAAAGATCATCATCTGTAATCATCAGAGAAATGAAGATCAAAACTACTCTGAGGTATCACCTAACTGCAGTGAGATAGCCCACATCACAAAGTCCTAAATCTGCAGGTGCTGGTGTGGATTGGACAGAGGGGAACACTTCTGCACTGCTGGTGGGATAACAAACTAATCTAACCTTTATGGAAAGAAGTATGGAGAATTCTTAAGGAACTAGAAGTTGCCCTTTCATCTGATCCTGCAATTCTATTACTAGGTATCTATCCAGAAGAACAAAAATAATTTTACCACAAAAACATTTGCACCAGAATGTTTATTGCAGCTCTGTTCACAATTGCCAAGATAAGGAATCAACCCAAGTGCCCACCAACCCATGAATGGATTAACCAACTGTGGTTTATGCATACCATGGACTACTACTATTTAGCCACAAGAAAAAATAGAGCATTTACATCTTTTATGTTTACCTGGATGGAGTTGAAACAGATTCTTCTAGTCAAGTATTTTAAGAATGGGGAAAAAAATCCAATGTTCTCAATATGAATATAAACCAATATGTAGATAACTAAATGCCCACATGAAAGTCTAGAAAGAGGGAGAGGAAAGGAGGGAGAGGTGAGTGGGGAAGAAGGGAGGGAAATTGGTGGAGGAGTGTGGGCAATTGGAGAGATCTCACCTAATGTGTACCCAGTGAGGGGGTTCAGCATAGCCCCTGGGTGAAGGACTCAACTACAGCATGAACCTTATCTTATAACTGAAAACAATGTAACCTAAAAATGTGTACCCTGATATTAATTTGAAATTAAAAATAAATAAATAAATAAATAAAAATAAAAAAGAGTTCATTTGGAAATTAATGATAAATAATCATTCAACATAAACTTTTGATAAAGTATTGGACCGTTGGCTTTGAAAACATTCGGCTGTGTAGACAAAGTCATTCACTATACATCATGCTTTCACATCTGTTTTCTAAAGACCTACCCATGTCTCATCATTCTCTGGTCTTCCTACCAATG
>NW_003852473.1:5029425-5037090 GCF_000181295.1 Otolemur garnettii
CCACAACACCTAGCTATTTTTTTTGTTGCAGTTTGGCTGGGCCTGAATTCAAACCCACCACCCTCAGTATATGTGGCCGGTGCCCTACCCACCGAGCACAGGCACCACCCCCTAACAATGTCTTATCCTGCCATAGTCCAGCAAACACAAGGGCTTTATGCTCAGCTTGCTAACTTTTATACTGATTTACTTTGAGATTGCTCCTTTTGATTTTACGATAGGTTTTCACAAGGATATCACAAGTTCAGCTCAGACAGTAATATCAAACAGGCTAAAGAAACTATGGGTTTTTTTCTCATAAAGCAATAAAAAATATATTCTGGAATTTTGAGGATAAGAGTTATAACAAGTAGTTAAAAATTATGGTAGTATAAACCAATGTCTTTCTAATTTGCTCCCCTCTATTTCACAGACAGATGTAAATGTGTCTATAAATTTTTTCAAGGAAACAAAATTAATGAATCCTGACTTTAAAAGAAATTCTTCAAGAAGCTACGCTTTGATTTCAAAATAGTCACATTTATTTAAATTACTTTTGTGTTGTCTTTCTGTCATTGTCTCTATTCTATTTTTTCTGAAAAATTTTCATTAGCTGTTAGAGTTCCCTAATCTTCTCTGCAGTCTTCTGTAACTTCTTTTTATATTTATTCTATCTTCACCTCTGAGTGCTGTATTGTGAATTAATTCCTCAGTACTAACCTTTAATTCATTAATTCTTTCTACGACTAAGCTAGTCAAATGCAAAATTACTGCATTTTAAAAATGTCAATGGCTATATTTTTATTCCAAGGCCTTTAAGTATTTTCTTTATAAAATTTTTATGTTTCTGCTTTTAATTCATTTTTATGCCTTAAATTTAGAATAAATTCATGTATTATTATATTCTATAACAATTTTTTTACATAGAATTTATATACTAAATGTGCTTTAGTATGTATTCCTCATAATTAGATTTCTCATTTGGAATTTGTGTTTGCAGGAGGAAGTTCATTTCTCTGAAAGGTTTTTTTATTTCTTTCCCCCCTTTCAGTTTGAATTGTCTGCTCCTCAGACTCATCCAGTGGTATCATGGTTGGTGACACACACAGCACTGACCTGAAGTTTAACGGCATTTCACCGTTATGGATGCATAAAAATATTAGAAAGAACATCCTTGGCAATATTCAAACTCTAAGCCAACAGATAATTTGGTTCAGTGACTAATTTCTTTATGCTTCCAGTTTAAGGAAAGCTATCCCTACAGGTGGAAACTGGTAAAAGAGCTAGACTTTTTAACCTACTCTACCTTCAGCAGAGCTCCACATCAGCCCATGTGCAAGCACTGAGTTCGATTTCAATTCCCTTTAAGAGAGAGGAATTTTCAGACATTTACACTGTACAGACATTTAAATTTCCCACTGTCAGTGCCTATGTTGGGATGATTTTTAGTTTTCTAGTTTTAGTCTATGAGCTGTATGTTTGGAATAATGGCTATTTGAAGAAAACACCAAGTATTTTTGGAACACTTCTTTGAGAATCATCTACGAAAGCACAAAAACACATGTAAATGGTCTAAAGGCTTTATTTAAAAACTTGCATGAATTTGAATAAGGAAATATATTATTGTAGATCACTAGTTAGCTTATGATGGTGTTAAAAATTATCACATTTAAATTCTAATGTTTAGAAAAGTATAATAGTGGTTTGAATAAAACAGTCATTTGGCTGATATTAGAAATGCTATAAAGAATACAATAAAAAATTCTGAGTTTGTAAGAACCTGATTTTAAATATACAGAGTAAATTATACTGTACTTATTCTGTAAATATTTGGTATCTATTTTAAAATCTTGTAAACAATTCTCAAATCTATTATAGTCATAAAATGTACAAAAGCAGATGACACAAATTGAGAATGAAAAATAAATTTAGATAAGAAGTGTCAAGTATGATTTCTATTGAATATTTAGGCATACTTGTATGTGACATAATATGATTCTTATACAAAGAAATTTAAGCAAAGTGATCAAGACTTAAGCTCTGGAATCCAACAGGCTCAGATATGAATCAAGGCTTGGACAATCTCTGGCTGCATGCATGGTCTTGTCTCAGAAACAAAACCATTTTTGGCTTAAATTTGCTTATCTGTAATATGAAGATTCTGGTGACATCTATCTTATAAAGGTGTCATGAGCACTAACAGGGGTCAAATTTGCAACATACGTTACACCTTTGGAGGTAGGTGAAGGCTCATAAAAACATTGCTTCCAGAAATGAACCAAATTAATGATTTTTTCTTTTTAACACATATTGTATTTACATCTTTGAGGTTTTTTTGTTTGTTTGTTGTTGTTTTTTAGACAGCATCTCACTATGTCACCCCAGGTATTTGAACTCACCAGCTCCAGTGTATGTGGCTGGTGCCCAGGCCTCTGAGCTACAGGTGTCAGGCCTTTATTTCTGAGTTTTAATAAGTATATATTCATTTATCACTGGCACTAGATCACAAGTTCCTCAAGGAAAGAACATTTTGAATCTTCAGTGCCCAGCACAGTGGCTGGATCTGATGAAATAAATCAAAGGCAGCCACATGCACATTGCTCCAGAGAGCTCCCAAACTGGGAAGAAAATCCATTCAGTGAAACATTTCCTGTGCAGTCAGAATCACCACGGAACATTTGTATGTGTCACAATGAAAGCCATTTAAAAAATTCAACACAATCAAAGAGCAAGGCCTTCCTGAAATGGGATGTTAGGATTAAAATTCCTCTGAGCCTGTAATGTCTCAAAGGAGTTGTTATAAACCTCAGGCCACTCTGAGTTTTTCAGAACTCTCAGACATTTGGTACCAGTAATGATAAATTCATCCAAAGGTAAGCGGAATCTTTTTTTCCCACCACTTTCCTTTCCTCTTCAGCAGGTAAAAATGTGTGAAGTCATCCTTTTTTCTCACCTTTTCTCTCTTCTCAACTGGATTCTATCCTATACTGTCTTGAGCTATCTGAGCTCAAATTTCAAATTCTATTTCTGTTTATTTGTCATACTTTTCACTGAGGAGTCTTTGCTCAAATTGAGTCTCTGAAATGCACAACATAAGCAATTTCCATGGGAAGAAAATCACTAGCAAATACAGCCTTCTCTTATTTCTCAGCACAGCAGTTGCTGACGTGAATAAAAGCTGGTCATTTGTTTAGTACACGTAAAATAGATTTCTAATAGATAGGTTGACTCAAGGTTATGGTATGTCATGGACTCAAGATTTTGATATCTATAGTATCTCTAATTGATATCACTAAAAAGAACTATAGAATTAAACCTCAGGTTAAGAAAAAGAAGCAGATACACAAGGGCATAGAGATATCTATCTGACCTCTGCTCCAATTCACAAGCAATTCTATGCTGTAGACAATGTTTCAAGTTCATTCCTAAGAAGACTATAGAAGAGTGAAAATGGACTTTAGATAATAAAAATCACATTGTACTGTTATTATTTTCTTTCTTACTTTAGAACCATTCATTTATCAGCCATTACCTCAAATCTCACTTCTTTTTCCAAAAGCAGTTTTGTTTTATCAAGAACATTCCTCCAAAAACAATAACTAAGACCCGTGATGGCAGACAGCACAAACCTCCCTTAGTTCTGGCTCTGGAGGCCTCTTTCTATAGCTCCTGTTGTGTTTCCCATGGTCAAGTGATATTAGGGGTCTTAATTACACCCATGTTCCTGTGTTCAAAGGACAGGAGACGGTAAGGAGCTGCTATTTTTCACATGAACTAATTTTTTATTTTGATAGGTATCAAGTTTAGGCAGAATATTGTGTCCTCTGCTAAGATATCCTTTTTTATACTTTCAATTATAAAATGTGTATTTTTAAGAGGAAATAAAAACCCCACAGCTAACAACCCTCCTACGTGGGAACATACAGCTTATTTGAAACCACAGCAATGTTGTCATTTTGTTCTTTTGTGGCCCAGCTACAAGGCTTTAACTCTCAGAATCTTTCAAATTCCCCATTTAATCCCAGAGAGGCTGAGTCTTTCAGTCAAGTCTAATTTAACTATGAATATATAGAGACAGCTGAAGACCGCCTACTCAGGTAAAGTGGAGACTTGAGGCAATTATTGGAGTAATTCAAGCAGAAAAATTTCATACAGAGAAAGAGATAATGTTTGCTTGAACTACTCAAATTGGCCATCTATAATAATTAAATTCATTACCTCGCTCCTTTACCTCTCTTTGGGTATGAAGACACAATCTTGTTGCTATTAAAAATATACACACAAAGCACCTCAAATGTTTATTTGTGAGTGTTTTACAAAACATTCTATTGATTACTTGTAACATAAACTCACAGGTTTAATGAGCTATTAGTTCCAGGAGAATCAGATGAAGGCATCCTTGGAGAGGGTCAGGTAGATGTGGGAATAAAGAATAAACCATCAATGAGCAGTTTTTGACTCTCTAAGATCTATCCAAGTGACCTAAGTATGGATGAATCAGGTGCACACACACATACTCACCACACACATCATTATACTATTTATCACTCTTGAAAATGGTATATTTAGATTTCAACTTAAAAATAATAATAATAATAGTAAAAGAGCCAGCAGTTCTTTATATCTTAAGGAAAGAGATTCCTTGAACATGCAAGGATTTAAAGGCAAAGGTACCCAGATACACTTTTTAAAAAAATAATGTGAGCTCATTTATATCCACTGTGATTTTGTCCTTGCTCTTCCTCAGCTACTTCACTCCATAAGCGCTGGCTGTTTCTGAATCCACATCCAAGGACTCATTACTCAATTCTCTCCACAGCAACCACAACCATTATAATCATGTTTGTTTACTTGAGAAACTGAGATTTTGGCCAAGATATAGGTTTTGATGCACCTTGATTAGGCGGAAGTCAAAAAGGGCCCCTCTCTGGAAGTAAGTTTAGAAAGTCAGGGAGAAAACTAGTGAACAATGCGTAGAATCTTAGGATAATGGTCTCCAGTTCTGTCCAAGTGGATATAAATAACATTGTTTCATTCCTTTCTATGCCTGAGTAGTAGTATTCCAGTTGTGTGTGTACGCATTGAGGGCGCTGGAAACAAGAAGGGGCTGAGGTGGAGGAACAAGAACGTGGTGCGGTGAGCTCTCTTCCGTGACACACACACTGCAAGCCCTGACTGCAGCATTATTTAATCTGTCCATGTAACAAAGACACTTGTACCTCCTTAATATTAAAATTTAAAAAAATAAAAAATAAATGGAATCTTAATGATATTCTTAAATTTAGTAAAAAATGTTGTTTAATTTATAAAGAACACACAGATTCGGCTAGACACACTCAAGAGGTAGAAGCACAGAAGTAAGGAAGTCAAAATCAGAGGGCAAATCTGTTTAAAGCCTGTTCTGAATTTTCATGAAGCAAAGTACCCTGTTAATATGGCAGATATAATTGCAAAATAGGTCTTTACTGGAAGGCTGGAAAAGTTAAATATTCACTTAAAGAGATCTTGATTGAAGAAAATAAAATCATTGTTTTAGTTCAAAATCAAAGAGATGAAGAGCTTATCAGGAAAATGGGAAGAGACACATAGTCTTCTTTGGGTATTCATGATGGCCGGAGTCAATAGGAAATGACTGAGGTTGAAAGTAATTCAAACATGGAAAAGTCCTTATTCTGCCTGCTACAGATAATGGCATTCAGAAAGCTAGATGTGCAGATGTAAAACTTGTCATGAATCATGATGACCTAACCCTTCTGGGATTGTATTTAGCTAATTGGAAGAACCATTTACAGTACTAAGGTAGGCACAGTGCACACTTTCTTCACATCTAATGACTATGGGCAAGTGAATGAACTTTTCTCTACGTCATGAAGCTGATCAAAGAATGGAGCTCAAGTTGTTGCAGTTGGTCAAAGACAGAGGCTCAGGTTATTCCTGAGAAAGAAGAAGGATTAAGGATGACTGACTGCACTATTGTTCACACAAGAGTGAAAATTATTTAATACCTTCAGGGTTAGGGAAAACTATAACAAGGGTTACTGTCTTTGTCTTCTTTTTTTTTTTTTTTTAGATAAAGTCTCACTTGCTCACCCTTGGTACAGTGCTGTGATGTTATAGCTCACAGCAACCTTAAACTCTTGGGCTCAAGTGATCCTCTTGCCTCAACCTTCCAAGCAGCTAGGACTACAGGCACCTGCCACAACTCCCAGCTTATTTTTAGATGTGAAGTTTCTCTCTGGCTCAGGCTGGTCTTGAACTTGTGAGCTCAGGCAATCCACCCGCCTCAGCCTTCCAAGTTCTGGGATTATAGACACGTGAGCCACCATATCTGGCTTACTGTCATCTTTTTAGAGAGATGTGGGAGCAAAAACAGTGGTAACACCATCAGTAGGTAATTTTAAAGCACTATTGTTATCTGATGAGTTACAGACCAGTTTTAGGACTTAGAATGCTAATGGTAGCACTCAGCAGTGTGAAATCAATGTTCCAAATATGGACACAGACTGAACCAATAGGCATAAGCACTGTGACGGCAAGTATGACAAGTGCTTAGTGCCAAAAGCATATTCTCAATGAGGCTTGGCTGGTGTCTGCACAAGTCTGTTATAAACAATTGCTCTTTATATTTGTTTATTATCACACAAAATAGTTATTTAGAAATCATGGCAAACAATGCAATGCCTATTCTTCCAATGAAAAGTAAAGGCTGAATGAAAAGGATCTTATCCTTTGTTTTACAAATAAGATACCACATAAAACTTAAATGATATGCATTTTTAAATATAAAAACTAAAGTGATTAAAAAATATTTTAGTCCAGCATGTTGACGCTTGCCTATAATCCTAGGAGGATTCTGGGAGGCCAATGCAGGATCCTTTGAGCTCAGGAGTTTGAGATCAGACTGAGCAAAAACAAGAATCTGTCTCTACTAAAAATAGAAAAATCAGCCGGTGGTCCCACCTACTGGAGGGCTGAAGCAGGGGGATAGTTCGAATACAGCAGCTTGTGGTTGCCTTGAGCGTGGTTGACACCATGGCACTCTAGCCCAGTCAACAGAGTGAGACTCTGTCTCAAAAAAAATAAAAAATAAAATAAAAATCCACCCACATAAAAGATTAATAAAACACTCAAATAAAAATGTGCTAATAAAACTGGTGGTAAGCATTAAATCTATTTCAATTTAAACAACAAGCTATCAAACACTTTGAAATTACTGTTACAAACAAATTAGAAAGATTTTAATAGTTGATAATATAAATAACAAAAAATTAACAAATATTAGCAATCAAGGTTTGGAACTCAGATGAAGATATAGTTTAAGCATGCTATTTTTAACAAACCACAAAACAGAGATTTAATGGATTTTTATCTTAAATTGAAACATGTAGAGAAAGGAATACAACAAATCCAAGCTCTCTAATTGTTTCAGGATTTTTTCCCTCATAATATAATAGAGATCTTTGAAAACTGTTAAATTTTATAATAAAACAAAATTTAAAATAGTAACTTTTCTTAAATATAACATGTAAATAATGATTTTTATTAAAATATTTCTACTTACTTATCTTTATTTTTATCTCCATTTTATAATTGTATGCCTGTCTTGAGAGATTACTAAAATATTTTTCATAAAATATAAGTCATGGTTATTGGGAGGCTGGGATTTTGATTAACACTTAAACATTT
>NW_003852473.1:5037176-5042831 GCF_000181295.1 Otolemur garnettii
ATTTTAGTCTTTATGCTCCTTTGTGTAGAGAGAAATTTTGACAGTCGGAATCTCTCAGGAGTGTTGGGAACACTGGTTTTCCATATGGAGCATGGTGTCATTAGGAGAAATGAATATGAGGACTCTGTTCACAGTCTTCCCTGTGGTAACTTTAAAATCCTGAATCTTGTGGCGTCTTACTGACTGATAAAAGTAAATCAAGTTAAATAAAATTATTTTAGTAATTTTACCTAATTTACATGACAAAATATTTTAAGCCATCTTTAATGATTAAAGCCTGTTGGAATTTAAGGTCCAATTCGACTCTGAAGTCTATGGTTGTATTGATATGTGGATCTATCAATGTAAAGACCTGGTTTTATGCTGTGGTGTATTTTTATGAAAACACTACCTGTATTTTCTAGTACAAAAAAAAAAAAATCTTAAACACTAAATTTTGAAAAAACTTTTTTTAGAGATAAATTCTTATGACTGATAAAATGGCAGAAATAGTATTGATTCACAAATAATGTTATATAGTTATCAATCTTCATTTTATTGGAAGATGATTCTCTGATTTCCCTTTTACTTTGCAAACAGAGCAACGTTCAGATCAAACTAAGGTGGTTTTGGAATGTGAGGAAGTATAAATTGATCCAAAATCTTCAGAAAAGTCTTACACTTGAGTTTGTCTGCTAAAGGAATACTTGGTGTAGGTAAGATAAGGAGAGAAGGTAATAACAAGTATGCCAGCGTGGCTGGACACACAGCAGGCAATAAACAGGTATTAAAAGGCAGACAGCCCTGTGAGATCAGATACACGTGGGCTATGTCGATTACATGCACCCCTATAAAACCCATTAATGTTCCTCATAAAATAACAATGGCTTCAGGAACCAACAGAGTACACAAGTGAGGAAATCTAAGACAGCAACTCTCCATTTTGAATCTGAGAATTTTAGGAAAACAACTTATAAGCAAAATAGCTAGTATACCTCAGAATAGCTTTATAAATATACTTAAAATAATTTTTCAAACATCTTGCTATATTCATCAAGTCATGATTAGATTTAAAAAATCTAAGAGTCATGTTAGTCATGCCAATAAATCTAAATTAAAAATATCTTTGATTTGCAACTCTTTCCTATGGATCTAAAGAATAAAACTGACATATTTACAAATCAATCTTTCCTCCCTTGCGGTTGTGATTGAATTTATATGTCCTATTCATTGTTTTAGTTCAAACTCTTGATTTATCCGTCCTGACTGGCTTTTTCTTCTATTGTTAGTTCAGTCTTTTGAAGTTCAGATTTTGTAATGAGCACCATAGAGGTTACATAGTTCACTTTCCCTGTCTTTTTCAGAAGAGAACAAAGCAAAACACCCTATTCCCTTTGCCCAGCTGCCAAGTGTAAGCAGTCTTGATCAGTGGTATTTTCATTTAACAGATCTAACAGGTGAGTTTTCTCCATAAGATCCACAGGATGAGAGGATCAACTACCCATTACTGAAAAGATATCTCCATCAAAACATAGCAAAGCGGGGCCAGAACTGGTGTTCATGGTACACTCCTCATTATTTGGCCCTTATGATTTAGTCATAAACTAGTGTTCCCGCATGAGGTTAACATCAAAATCTGCTTCAGGCAGTTTCAACTAGCACTGTTAAAAAGCCAGCACAATTTCTAAAAATGATTAACTCTTGACTCCAGTTCAAATTCTAATTCAGCAAAATTTCCCTCCTCAGCAATTCCTGCCCAGGTTACAGTAATTAAAGTAATGTTTAAATCTTGAAATAGTAGTGTTTCCCAGGTGGGAGAAAATGATCTCTTTTAGTAATACTTTAATTGGAAAAGTGAGAGGTTAGAAAATTAGCATTGTTAGACCTTGCCTTACAAATTAATTAAACAATTTCATGAGAAATTAAATCAGAACAAATTTTTTGAATTATGGCAATACTGGAACATAGTAATGAAATGAAATAACTGAAACTTGTTATATAGTCACTGATATTTTTCCAAAATTTATTACAGAAGAAAATAAGAGAAAAACATTCTTAAAAACCAGTAAAATTATTCATTACAGATGAGATCTTAAAGTAATTAAAATTTGGTGACACAATTTTTAATGTCTATAATTTGACTTTTTCTAACAAGAAATTATCTTTTCTAAATAATTCTAGAGGAATTTAAATATTTACTTTTAGCAAGCGTTTAAAACAGAAATTTTCCACTGGGGGTGCTCCAGAACACTGGTATGCGGTTAAAAGGCTCTGAGACTTTTTAAAGATCATTAATTAAATTATTTCCAAAGAAGTTCAAAACAAAGTATGTTCTTTTTTTTTTTTTACTTTTTTTGATCAACACTTTTTTTTTTTTTTTAATTTCAGGTTACTGTGAAGGTTCAAACAATCAGGTCACGATTTTTGAATTTCTTAGGTATAGTCCCTCCTGGAGTTGTGTCCCACACTCAAAAGGTATGCCATGCACCCCTACCTTGTGCCATTAGGTGGGAACCCTCCAATCCCTCCCTTCTCTCCCATCTCCCTCATTCCCTCATCCCCCCAAAATTTAATTGAACTGAATTAAAATTTTCTCTTATGGGGCATGTGTTAGATTGTCCACTGGCTTTATAATAAAATTGAGTACATTGGATATTTGCTTTTCCATTCTTGTGATACTTTACTAAGAAAAATGTGTTTCAACTCCTTCCAGATTAATACAAAAGATGTAAAGTCACCATTTTTTCTTAGGGCTGAGTAGTACTTGATGGTATACATATTCCATAGCTTGTTAATCTGTTCCTGAGTTGATGGGTATTTGGTGGTTGTAAATTGAGCTGCAATAGACATTATAGTGCAAATGTCTAATTTAAGTGTGCTGTGGAAATTTAACTATTAAATTTAAGTGTGCCATGAGATAAACAAAGATTAAAAAACATTGTTTTAGAGTCTTCTCTGAAATGGTTTTTAAAATTGAGGCACAAACTTTTAGGGTCTAGGCTAGCCTTTGATTTCTAATGATTAACTGCTTTGGGCAAATGAGAAACAGCTAAACAGCTAAAAAGAGCTGAAACAGCTAAACATTCATTATAATGCAGTCTTAATATGTAAGTGATACGGCCTTCATTATCTCAACATGTTAACAGTAGACATCACATGTTAAGATGTCAATCCCCATGCTGGAGAAGAGGAAGTCAAATCATGTCTATTTGCTGTCTATTTGATCTTATATCTAGAAAACCCTAAAGACTCCACCAAAAAATTCTTAGATTTAAAAGTCCAAATCAATCTATAGATTCAATGCAATTTCTATCAAAATATCAATATCATTTTTCACAGAATTAGGAAAAAAAACTCTAAACCTTATGTGGAACTACAAAAGAGTCTGAAGAGCCAAAGCAATCTTGAACAACAACAGAAGCTGGAGGCACATATCCTCTCACTTCAAATTATAGTACAAGGCTATAGTAACCAAAACAGCATGGTGATGGTGTGAAAACAGACACAGATGAGGTCAGGCAGTTACGTTTGTGAACTCGTGCTGGGAAAACTGCTGCATGTCTCATTGCCAGATATCACTATGGCCACCTTTGAAATACCCTCCTTGGGAAGCTATGCACCAAGGCCGGAGCCTACTCCACCCTTCAAAGCACTTTTTCTAAGTGATGTACTAAGAATATTCTAAATTGTTCTGTAATTGAATTAAATTTCTGAAAATTAATATCTCTCTTTTGAATTGATTTTTTTTAAATGGGACAAAAACATTTTTCTTATAACATTCTTCATGTATGCTGTGCTTTAAAGAAATAAAGATTATAAAGAAACAATTTGCCAAAATGCTAGACAATTTTGTATGGCAATTTATAAGTGCCTTGGGTTATGAACAACCAGATTTTTCTCCTTATTTCATTTAAACAAAATCTATATGGTTTTGAGTACTGGAAATTCCTGTTAATGGAAAAAAATATATGCATTTAAAAATCTAATTAAATGTGTCACTGATTTTGATCAAAATATAAAAATAGTTTTAAAGTTTGTTTAATTAAGTTCATATAATTATTCTTAAACTTTAACCACTTTTATAAGGTCAGTAAATGTAGTTCCTACTTTAAGTGGTTACTGTTGACTGTCCTAAGATATGGCAATGCATGTCGACACTGGACCCCAATTTCTCAGGTTCAAATCCTAGCATTGTTACTTTCCTGTTATCTAGCCGTGTAATGTAAGTGTTACCTAGCATTGTACACTTTTAAATAAAGTGTTTGCTATTATTATATTTTTATATTATTAATTATGAAATGATTATCAAGCCCTAAAATAGGTGTTAAACAACTATGCCTAATCATTCGAATGAACAGTGCCTGTATCACTAGAGAAATTCTTCACTTTCCTCACACTGCCTCTACATAAAGAAATTTTCAGTTTTTCTCCTATAGGGTCGTTCCAAAGCCAAATAAGAAATTCGGTATCATTATTATCAGTGCCACAAACAGCATTTTCCCATTGGATCATTCAATGTAGTTATCAGGCTTGGCTTAAATATAATACCACTAACAGCAATGATAACAAAACTCAAATTTACTAAATATTTGTATACCAGGTATAGAACTGAGGATTTTATGTTGTAATCTCTTTATTAATTTTAACAATTTGAAAAATGTGTTGTCATCCTCCATGAATAAAAATGCACTTCATTAGAACATTCTAAAGAATAGAATGGAAGCTTTGGAAGTGATTCCAACACAAGAGACCGACGACTCATGTCGTAATGACCAATGGGGCTAGAAAAGGAATATATCTCCAGATCCTATCTATTATGTATTTGATTAAAGTAGATTGTCACATGATTTCACAGTCATAAGTCATCAGTATCTTTAGTTCCTATGAAAATCATAATTAGTAATGAATCAAAAACAGAAATAACTCATGTTTGTTTAATATGCACATTTTCTTTTATTTATTTCTCTTGGGAAGTTGGAAGAGCATGTGGAAATAAAAAGCCAATAAATGCACTTTGGTACTAAGGAATATCAGTGGCCCATAGAGCACAAGGTTCTCTACTGTGTTGGTTCCTCTCTGAAAGCAGAGTCTTTAACCTCGGTTATCTATTAGTTAAATAGGAATAATACCTACCCCAAAATAATGAACACAAAACAGATGCTACAATGCCTGGTCCATGGTAAATGCCTAATAAGTAACAGTTTCTATTAATGAATGCTGATTGAGTCACAAAATTTGCAACTGAAAAAAAAAAATCATAGCACAAAGGAGCACGATTCTTTCTTTATGGTATTCAAGTCCTTCCTGATTTTTAGCAATTTTTCATGTCCGGTGGAAAACCAAAGCAATCTAATAGTTTTAATAAAGGAAAAAAATACTTTATGTAACTACACTACTGATATTTCTACCAAGGCAAAAGCTGATTAGAAGAAATTAAGAGTTGTAAAAGGGGCATAAATCATGATAAAGAAGCAGAAATCTTGTTGAGAGTTTGATGCAAAAAATACATAAGCTAATAAGAATGGCTTGAGGTATAATTTTCTTTCCTCCCATTAATGTTCCTGGTACTGTAGAATGGCTATTATTTAGTCTGTGGTCACTTAAACAAGACCAAACTCAATCACATGTAGAACAGCTACAGATAGAAAGTCTTGTTTTTGTGCTTGAAAAATGAAA
>NW_003852473.1:5044339-5046301 GCF_000181295.1 Otolemur garnettii
ATCCGGAAGCGTCAGCCACCCTCTCCATCATCTCCTGACCTCAAACCCAGGCAGACAATAAAACAGTTTGTGACAGATGAGGCAATCTCTTGAGATTTTAAAATGTAAGACATTTGGATCTTTGCTTATATATTCATGCTCTGAAATATTTGAGCTAGGGTCAATTTTGAGGTTTGAAGTATCTGACCCAGATGTTTAAGACATGAGTCAATTTAATCCCTTCAGATTCCCAGCCCTCTTCTTCATTGTCAGCACAGACTTCAGTTCCACAGATTTTTATATAAAAGAAAACATTTGAAAAATTGGAATTTAGGATATTCAAAACACAGGCCAAACTCATCAGGCAAAATGTACTCTGTACTAATTATATATGATTGAAATCAACAGATGGTTTAGCAGAAATAAATAGGTCAATTAATTTGAATTCTATTATTTGAATTAAGTGCTAAGATATTTCAGAACTTTGTATTACTTAAACTTAAATTTTCTAAGCCTAGCTAAAAACGGTATTTTCTTTTTTATTTACTCATGTGATTTAAAACGTAGTCCATCCTGGCTAACACTTCCAATGTAAGCTGAAACCAATATGTAAAGATTTCATATTCACCTGAGGTAAGAATGTTCCTATGATGGTATAGTTATGCACCAGGGACTAATTTTGCTAACTACAAAATAAAGATAAAAGATAGAATAAAATTTGAACATTTCAGTGGGCTCACAGTGTGTAATATTCCTACTCTCTTTATTTAAATTTCAAACCAGAAGTTTTTCCTGTTAGGTCAGTGTCTGGATAGGCACAAGTTGAGAATGGACAACTTTTAATAAAAATTTCCACAATATCTCATTAGTGGAGCAGTTCTACTGGGAAAATAGTGTCTCCATCTTATTACTGATATAATGGAGAAAATAAACTCACATGGTCTGACATGTGCAAATACTAGACTGAATATCTGAAGAGAAATGTCATATTCTAGAAATTATTTTATTGATGAGGCCAGGAACCTGAATTTTCATCTCAATTTTCTTGCCTTGCTCTGAATTTCATGTTCTTTTCTTTTTTTTTTTCATTTAATTCTTTTTATTTTTTTATTGTTTGGGATTCATTGAGGGTAAAAAGAATTAGGTTACGCTCTGACTGCATTTGTTAGGTAAAGTCCCTCTTATAATTGTGTCCCACCATACACGGTGATTCCCCCCCTCCTCCTCCCTCCTCCCATCTCCCTGCCCCTCATTCCCTTACCCCTCCCTTTATATTAGCTCATCTGCTGCCTTCATATTACGATTGAGTACATTGTATTCTTGCTTCTCCATTCTTGTGATGCTTTACTAAGAAGAACATGTTTCACCTCCATCCAGATTAATAGTCTCCATCTTTTATAATAGCTGAATAGTATTCCATGGTTCAGGCATCCTTGAACTACGGCCCAAGGGCCACATGCAGCCCGCAGAGGATATTTATCCAGCCTGCCAAGTGTTTTTGCTGCTGCTGCCTGTCTTGCTTAGCAGCGGACTTGTCCTAGGGCCTGCAGTCTGACCCTCCAACGGTCTAAGGGACAGTGAACTGGCCCCCTGTTTAAAAAGTTTGAGGACCCCTGGCACAGCTTGTTAGCTGAATAGTATTAGCTGGTAATTACATATACCACAACTTGTTAATCCATTCATGGGTTGGTGGGCATTTAGGTTGTGTCCACATTTTGGTGATTGTAAATTGAATTGTGATAAACAGTCAAATGCAAATGTCCTTATGATAATTTTTTTTTTTTTGCTTCTGGGTAGATGCCTAATAATGGAACTGCAGGTTTAAATGGGAGGTCTAATTTGAGTTCTTTGAAGATTCTCCATACTTCCTTCCAAAAGGATTGTATTAGTTTGCAATCCCACCAGCAGTAAAAGTGTTCCCTTCCCTCCACATCCACATCCACATCTGCATCTTTGAGACTTTGTGATGTGGTCCATTCTCAC
>NW_003852473.1:5047334-5053110 GCF_000181295.1 Otolemur garnettii
TTTTTTTTTTTTTTTTTTTTAGCTACTGTGAAGGGAATTATGTCCTTGATTAGCTTTTCAACTTGGATATTACAAGCCATATGGATGGCTTGTGTTTTTTTATCTGGTCAGATGGTTTGTGGGCATTAATTTTCATATCCTGAGACACTGTTGTAATTTTTGATCATTTCCAGAAGTTTTGTGGTTGAGTCTTTGGGGTTCTCTAAGTATAGGATCATATCATGGGCAAAGAGAGAGAGTTTGACCTCCTCTGACCCCATTTGGATGTCCTTTATTTCCTTCTCTTGCCTGATTGTATTGGTTAGAACTTCCAGCACTATGTTGAATAGTAGTGGCAATAGAGGACACACTTGTCTGGTTGCAGTTCTGAGTGGAAAAGCTTTTCAGTTTTACTCCACTCAGGGTTTATCATAGATGGCTTCAATCAGATTAAGAAATGTGCCACTTATGCCTATATTCTTAAGTGTTCTAAGTAGAAAAACGATGCTGAACTTATCAAATGCTTTTCTATTGAGAAGATCATACGGTCTTTGTTTTTGTCTCTGTTGATATGGTGAACGATATTTATTGACTTGCATATGTTAAACTAGCCTTGCTTCCCTGGTATGAAATCTACTTAATTGTGATGAAGAATTTTTTAAAATGATTTTTTAATGTAATCTATTGGCTAGGATTTTATTAAGAATTTTTGTATCTATATTCCTTAGCGAAATTGGTGGGAAGTTCTCCTTTTTTGTTAGGTCTTTTCCTGGTTTTGGTATCAGGGGAATGTTTGCTCCATAGAATGTATTGGGGAAGATTCCTTCCTTCCCATTTTTTGGAATAATTTCTGAAGTATAGATATAAGCTCCTCATTGAAGGTTTGATAGAATTCTGGTGTAAAATCATCTAGGTCAAGGCATTGTTTTGTTGGGAGATTTTTATTGTTTCTTCTATCTCAGTTCTTGAAATTGGTCTGTTCAAGAGATTTCTTTGTGAGTAAGTCTAAGGAGAGGGTATATTCCAGGTATTGATCATTTCCTCCACATTGTCAAGTGTCTGGGCATAGACTTTCTTGTAGCACCCAGAGATGATCTCCCATATCTCTATGGCTTCTGTTGTTATTTTCCCTTAAATTTCTGATTGAGGTTATTAGAGATTTTACTTTTCTACTTATATTTAATCTAGCCAAAAGTTTATAAACTTTATTTATTTTTTCTAAAAACCATTTTTGTTTCATTAATTTTCTGAATTACTCTTTTGTTTTCAATGTCAATAATCTACAATTTAATTTTGGTCATTTCTTTTCTTCTGCTGTGTTTGGCATTAGATTGTTCTCCTTTTTCCTATTCCATAAGATAGTTAATGAGTTTGTTGATGTGCTTGCTCTCTTTCTGTTTTTTAAATGTAGGCATCTAATGCAATAAATTTCCCTCCTAGAGCTGCTTTTGCTGTATCCCACAGGTTTTAGTAACTTGTGCCTTCACTGTTGTTATATATGAGGAATTTAATAATTTATTCTTTTATCCCTTCCTAAATCCAACTATAATTCAGCATAAGTTTGTTTAATTTCAAAGTCTTTGTGTGGGGCTAAACATTTTTGTTGGAGTTGAATTCCACCTTTATTGCCTTTTGGTCTGAAAATGGTACAATTTCTGTTCTTTTACTTTTGCTGAGATTTGATTTGTATTCTAGGATATGGATGAGAAAAATGTATATTCTTTAGCTTTGGGATGGTGTGTTCTGTATATATGTATTAATCCCATTTGTTCTAGAGTCACATTGAAGTCTTTTATAACTTTGTCTAGTTTCTGTTTGGAAGATCTGTTCAGTTCTGTCAGAGTTCTGTTAAGATCCCTGACTAATATGGTGTTATGAGATATCATATTGCTCAGACCACCTAAGGTCTGTTTCATAAATCTGGGGGAATCTAAGTTGGGTGTGTAAATATTTAAAATTGAAATGTCTTCTTATTGTGTTGTTCTTTTGACCAGTATAAAGTGCCCATCTTTGTCTTTCTTAAGTTTAGTTGCATTAAATCCACTTGTCTCTGAAAATAAGATTATAACCCCTTTCTTCTGATTTGCATTTACTTGAAATACTGTTTCTATCCATTAAAACCGAGTCTTGATTTGTCCTCCAAACCGATGTGTGTCTCCTGGACAAAGCATATGGATGGCGTGTGCTTTTTTATCCTGTCAGCCAGCCTGTGCCTCTTTAGTGGTAAATTCAGTCCACTGACTTTTATTGAGAGAATCGATAAGTGCGGTGGGGTTCTATTCATCTTCTTTTATGAATGCTTGTTGTGTAGTTTTATCCTTTGTGCCATTGTGAAAGCTAAGTTTTGTCATTTAGCTTCCAGGTATTTACTTTGCTGGTGGTCCATTGTGGCAGTCAGTGTTGAGAATAGGTCTAAGAATTTTCTGTAGAGCTGGTCTTGTAGCTAATTTCCTCAGTGCTTGTATATCCACAAAAGATTTGATTTTGCCATCTATTTTGAAGCTTAGTTTAGAAGGGTACAGAATTCGGGGCTGAAAATTGTTTTGTTTAAGAATGTTAAGGTGGATGACCATGCTGTTTTGGCTTGGAAGATTTCAGTTGAAAAGTCTGCTGTCATCCTAACGGGTCTCCCTTTGTAGATAAATTGGCACTTACTCCTGGTTGCTTGCTTAATTTTTTCTTTCATCTTGACTTTGGACAGGTTCATTACAATGTGTCTTGGAGAGTCTCTGAATTGAGATGACCTAGGGTTCAATATCCATCTGAAAATAGTGTATCGGGGTCTTTAGTAAAACTTGGCAAGGTTTCACTTATGATAGTCTCTAGTAGGGCTTCCGTTCCTTTGGGATAATCTTCTTCTCCTTCAGGAATCCCTATTATGCAGATGTTTGAATGCTTCATGGAGTCTCATAGTTCTCTAAGTGCCTGTTCTGCTTCCTCTCTTCTTTTCTGCTTTTTTATCTTGGTTAACTTGAAAACTTTATCCGCTAGCTCTGAGGTTCTTTTTTCTCCATGTTCTAACCTATTTTTTACACTTTTTACTGAATCTTTAAATTCTCTGATTGTCTCCTTCATTTCCTTAGGCTCTGACATATTCTTTTCTATATGTCTACCTATCTTTTGTCTGACTTTTGGTTCTGTCTTTCCATTTTCTCGTTCATTCCTTTTATTGTCTTTTTTGCCCATATTTTAAATATCCTTTCTGTCAAGTTCATTAATTCTTTGTAGGTAGAGTCAAGGCTCCTCAAACTTTTTAAACAGGGGGCCAGTTCACTGTCCCTCAGACCGTTGGAGGGCTGGACTACGGGCCCCGGGATGGGTCGGTTCCTAAGCAGGATAGGCAGCAGTGGCAAACACACCTGGAGGGCCAGATAAATGTCTTAGGCGGGCTGCATGTGGTCCGTGGGCCATAGTTTGAGGACGTCTGGGTAGAGTCTTCTGCATTAGGCGCCTCATGTTCCCTTGGAGGAATTCCTCTGCTTTGGCTTTTCATGTTGCTCAAATTTTTTTCTGTTCCTCCTCATGTATTCTTTCTTCTTGTTTACCTCCTTGTCCTCCTTTTTCCTTCTCACTGTCTCCCTTGCTTCAAATTACCTTGTCTCATAGCTTAAGTTTGAAAGTGGCCAAACTCTCAGACCCTGACAGATTAGGTTAAAGTTCACAAGAATCTTTCAGGGACAGGTCTCATAGTGCCCCCTGACTCCAGTTCCCATGGGGTGTGAGAGCCCCCCAGCCTGTCCCAAGAGTGGAATTCTGGTCCTGGCAGGCAGAGTTAAGTTTGCTGTGCTTTAGGCCCCTGCTAAGACCTTCTCATGACCTTCCCACAATGGCAGCCCCCTGGCTGCTGAGACCTTCTCAGTATGACTAACTCTCCAGCCCCCCAACCTTTGGCAAATCCACTTCAACTGGCATTCAAATCTGATTGTTGTATATTGTGTGAGTTCACCAACTCTTACAAGCTTTCCACTCAATGCTGTAACTTCCCCCAATGATTGAAAACTCAAGAAAGGCTTCCTCCCTTCCTATACCTCCATGGGAGATGGACAGCTAATCCCAGCCAGTCACAATCACTTGCCTAGTTCATCAGATTTCTATTGCTCCAGGTCATACTCTGTATCCAGCTCGCAACCCCTTTGATGTGCTCCCTGAGCTACAAATCTGGGTACGGTCTCCATGCCAGGTATGGCTAGGTTCTCTCTTTTCCCCCAGTCATTCTAAGAGCACTCAGCTGAATAATCCTTCTTGTCTGCCATTTGCTCTGCCCCCTGAATTTTATGTTCTTATTTATAATGTCACTAGGTCATACCAGATGGTCTCCAACTTCCATTTCAGCTCTCATTGTCTTACCCTCCACCTAGTACCATACAACAATAAGTTCTGAGACATGTAAGCACCACAGAGGCATTCCTGAATTGTGAAAGAAAGTCTGTATTCAAACTATCTATACTCAATTTTTGGAATTTTCAGAGGCCAGTTTTATGACTTCAAAGAAGTTTAGTTATCTCATGTACAAAATACATGCAATCATCTGTCTTCTTCTGGTGCTCATTGTGAAATTAGGATAATATACTAAAATATTTTTAGAATCTTAACATGTCATCATAATGAACCAGAAAGTACTAATGTTTATTTCAGGCATCCTCAAATTATGACCCACCAGCCACCTGCAGCCCGCCTAGGACATTTATCTGGCCTGCCTGGTGTTTTTGCCTCCACTGCCTGTCCTGCTTAGCAGCCAACTAGTCCCAGGGCCCACAGTCTGGCCCTCCAATGGTCTGAGGGACAGTGAACTGGCCCCCTATTTAAAAAGTTTGAGGACCTCTGGATTGTGTAAGGATTGGATAATATCAAATTTTTTTCTAGTATTTAAATTTTTTAAGGTCATGGAAATTCAGATGGAATATAGAAACAATATAGACATCTCTATAATTGAATTTTCTACATATTTAGGACTTAAAAACCATGAAGCCAAAAATTTTTAAATGTTTATCTCTAATTTAATTCACATCTTAGGTTTAGAAATCATTGTATTTAAATATATAAAATGTTGATTTGAAGCTACAATGTGAAAAATACACTCAAAAGGATATCTACTTTCAGCCTCCCTTGAATGGTTAGAAGTTGACAAATAATTGTTTTAAAATATGGCCTTGTAAGTGCTTGCTCTATGTCACCTTGCATATAATCTTCATTATGCCAATCTCATTTCCTTATTGTAGGTTTCAAATTCTACTGAGTTTACATCATGAACTTTGATGGATGAGCTAGACCGTTGTGTCTGTCTGTGCAGATGTGAGATAAATTGCTGGGCAGGCTATGATCTTTTGGCAAATTACTCTCCTTGACGACAATATATATCGATGAGATGTGTCAGTGTTCATATACATACTTGTCAGTTGCATTACCCAGGTGATGAAAATACAAGTTAAGGGACCATCAAAATGTAGAGGGAGAAATCACTATGTCATGAGAAATTAGTAAAATAACCATCACTTTAAGCTAGAAATATGGCGAGGTAAAACCTTTGGTAGTATTTGATAGAAAAAAATTTCAAACCACTTAGTCAAATATAACCAATTATATTTTGTTCTCTCCATCCAAAATTAGTTCTACTTAATACATGTGAAAGTGAACATGACAATAATTTAGGGTTTTTAAGTAGGAAGGTGCAAGTAAAAGAGATCATTTCAATTCAATAAATTTTGACCATGCATTCAGGGTAAGAACTATTTTGTTATTGTTTTTGCTTTAATACACATAAAAGAGGCACGGCATCTGTATCTCAGTGGTTAGGATG
>NW_003852473.1:5053531-5065758 GCF_000181295.1 Otolemur garnettii
AAAAAAAAAAAAAATCTGTTCAAATGTTGAGTCTATGTGCCCAGAAGTCAAGCACTGTTCTATAGTACAGATTTAGGAGATTTTTAAAAACTTAGTCAACAATGGTTTGCCTACTTTTTATAAAATAGTCCTTGTATATTTGTGCTCTTAAATAGAAGTATAAATCAATTTTGACTTTAAGAGATAGAGATGTCACAAATACACACACACAAATCAGTAAGCAGCATATTTCAGAGGGAAGGCAGCTGATGGTCAATAATTCTGTGTTTTACCAAACTAATTCCTAACCAATATTGTTATGTTCCCTAAAGCCTAAAAAAGGATCACTATGCCTACACTAAATTAGGCTATTTAAGACTTGCAAGTTGATTTAGAGACACAAAGACATAACTATAAGCATGGGTGTTTAGAAGGAATTATAAAATACTATACCAAAAAATATGATCACATACTTAACAGTAGAAAAGTATTCTAAATTCTCCAAGAACTGCTCTTTCTATCTCCCTCATTATTGCTTAACAAATTGTATGCTTCTACAGCCCTCATTTTATTTCTCCCAGATAGAACTTATTCCTCAACCCTGGTGAACAATCCATTCTCAAAATAATTCTCAGTGTGCCGCAAAAAAACAAATGCATCATGCAAATATCACTTTACTTATCTAGCATCATTGTTAAGCCCAACATTCAAGTAAAAAAAAATACATATACATATATATATCTATATATGTATGTTTTCTGGAAATTGGGTATTCTTTAATATTACAAGTACCATCTATCTAAGAAGCATCAGACTTAAGACAAATTAAATTAAAATTTCCAAATCTTATGATAATTTTAATTTAAAATCACAATTAGACCTCATGGAAATTAGGTCAAGTTTCTAACGTATTGCATTCTTTATACAACTCTCAAAATATATTTATAAAGGCAAATCTACTTAATACTATACTATTGTTTTTCATGGAATGATAGGTTTCCTTTCCCAATTATTACAAACATTTGGCAAAAATAAATACTTTTAAAATTATGAAAAAATCTGTTATACAATAAAAATAAGAACTTTGTTTGGAAATAGTAACTTATGAAATAAAGAAAGTTGATTCCAGCATTATGCAAAGATTAGTAAGTGACATATATTTCTATTGCTATCTCCAGTGGCCAATTTTTATGTCCTTATAATCTAGATAGACATATAGGTAGATATAAAGGCAGAATTAAAAATTCTCATGTTTATTCTGATCCCCCTTAAGTCATAAAGGTGATAGAAGAATGTTGGTATTATTTGTTGGTGAAAATCAAGAGTAACATAGCCGTTTATGTAATATAAAGCCTCCCCGAGTGAAGAAATAACATCTTTTTGGAGTAGGTAAAATTTTAAAGTGAAAAAATTACGAAGGAAATTGTAAAGATTCTTGAAACATATGAAGATGCAAATATAAAACCCGAAAGCTGTGAGATACAGCAAAAGCAGTACTGAGAGAGAAGTTTAAGCATAAAATGCCCAGATTCCAAATAAACAACCTGACAACGCACCTCAAAGAAGTAAAAAGGCAAGAACTAACTGAAGGATAAATTGGCAGAAGACAAGAGGTGATAAAAATCAGGATAAAAGAATGAAATTGAGATAAAAAAATGTACAAAAGATCAACAAATGAAATATTGGTCTTTGAAAAGATAAGTAAAATTGACAAACCTGTAACTAGACTAACAAAAACAAGGAGAGAGAATACTGAACTAAATGAAATCAGAGCTCAAAAAGAAAGCATTACAACTGCTACCACAGAAAAACAAAGAATCCTTAGAAATTGGTAGGAATTATACACCAACAAATTGGAAAACAGAAGAAATGAATGCATGCTCAGACACATAATGAAACCACGAAGAACTAGGAAACCCAAACAGATCAAAAACAAGTAAAGAGATAAAACCAGTAATAAATATCTAACACAAAAAATGTCTCAGATCTAATGGCTTAATTTCTGAATTCTACTAAATATTTTAAAAACAAATACCATTTCAACACAGACAATTTAAAAAATTGAAGAGGAGGAAAGACTTCCAAACTCATTCTATGAGACTAGCAATAATATCCTGATACCAAAACCAGACAAAGATATGACAAAAATAAATAGAAAAATAAAAAAATAGACATTTAAAAATAGCCAAAATACCTGAATAGACCTTTCCCAAAAGAATATATAAAAATGGTCAAGAGGTCTATAACAAAAATGCTCCACATCATTACTCATGAGGGAAATGCAAATCTAACCTCAACATCATCTCGCCTCATGTAGAACGGCTGCCGTAAAAAGGCAAAATACAAATTGTGGCAAGAATGCAGAGAAGTGGAGCTTCTCTTATACCACTGGGGTGAAAGTAAAGTAGCATTAGAGAAAGCAATATGGAAATTTTTCAAAAAACTAGAAATGGAAGTACCATATCATCCAGCCAGGTGTTGTTTGTCATACTACGTATATCCAAAAGAAAGGAAATCAGGGTACCAAAGACATACCTGTACTGTTATGTTTATTACAGCATTACACAGAAGAGAAAAGCATGACTCCATCTAAGTGTTCATGAATGAATGAATGGATAAGAAAATGCATATATACACGATGGAATATTATTTATTCTTAGAAAACCATGAAATTCTGTTATTTGCAGCAACATGGTTGCAACTGGAAGTCACTGTGCTAACTGAAACAAGCCAGGCCCTGAAAGACATATCACATATTCTCACTCATACTTGAGAGCTCAAACCGTGGATCCCACTGAGGTGAAGTTTGTGGCAGTTACTAGAGAAAGGGAAGGGGAATGAAGGGGATGAAGATAAGTTAGTGAATGGTACAAAAATACAGCTAGATAAGGAATAATTGCACTATCTGATGGTACATACAATAGAGATATTAAAGTTAACTATAATCTGTTACATATTTTAAAATATCCAGAAGAGGGTGGTGCCTGTGGCTCAAGGAATTGGGTGCCGGCCCCATATACCAGGAATGGTGGGTTCAAGCCCGGCCCCAACCAAAACTGCAAACAAACAAACGAACAAAAACCATCCAGAAGAAAATAGGTGTAATGGTCCCAACACAAAGAAAAGGTAAATGTTTGAAGTGAGAGATATCCCAGTTACACTGATTTAATCATTACACATTTCATACATGTATAAAAATATTACTTGTATCCCCAAAACATGTACAGCTATGCTATACCACTTAAAAATATTATCTACTATAGTATTGTGGTGAATATTTTTGATCATTACAAAAATAATATTTTATGTCCTTTGATCCAGGAAGTATGGTATAGCCAAAATTTGACTTCGGCAGTTCTCTGGGTCCAAAATTTATGTGTTGAAAATTAGTCTCCAATGCAAAAGTGTTAAGAGGTGGGATCTTTAAGAGGTGATTAGCTCATGTAGGTAAAGCCCTCCAGAGAATAGGATTGGGGTCCTTATGAAAGAGGCCAGAGGGTGCATGTTCGCCCGTCTGCTGTGTGAGGACACATGTGGCATGAAGGCGCCCAGAGTGAGTCCCTCTCAGACAGCAAACCTGCTGCTGCCTTCATCTCGGGCTTCCCACTCTCTAGACCTGTGAGCAACACGTTTCTGTTGTGTATAAATTACCTGGTCCAAGGGGTTTCCTTACCATCGCCTGAGACAGGTAGTATAAGACAGGTAGTATCCAATTGTAAACTAAATTCAGTTTTCTTAGAAACATGCTGACTAACAAAACTATAAAGAACAGAAACCCAAACTGTATGTATAGAAATACAGCTCCTTTTGGCTAGGTATCTGGGTGAGATATAGCAATCCAAAATTTAAATTAAATTTTACAAAACGATAAATTATTCTAATTTACTTTTAAGAATAAGACTGAAGCTTTAAAAAGCTCTAAAGGAAGATCTTATAATTAAATACTTGAAATCAATTACTGAATTTAATCAGTTCAATTATACAAAGTTGAATTTTTTTAATTGTAAAATACTTGAATATATCAGAAAGACCTACTAATATTCATTCTATTTGTGTTATTGAGATTCAGCATTCTAATAACTAAGAAAGATAGCAAGAGGAAGTTACAGAAATTTAAGACAATTTTTAAAAGACTGAATTGTTGCTGCTAATTATCAAGAATAATAAACACTTTGTATAGTATGCTGCACAAATCTCCAGAGAAAATCGCTGTCTCTGCAAACTGGCTGGCAGGGACAAGGGGCTGGACCGTCGTTGTCTGATAACACAGACACAATGAACTTTCAAAATCAATATTGTTGACTTGTACCTATAAATTTTCTAGTGGCTAATTTTTATTTCTGCAAAATAGAAAACATATAAAGCATTTCCAATATCTGAGAACATCTGTTTGTATGTTGTTCTTTATTTGCAAGGAAGAAACAAAGCTAATATATTCAATTTCTACCCTGTTACATGTTGTCTCCGTTAACCTATTAAATGTTTCCATATTACTCAATACCAGATAACCACAATCTCTACTTAGTAGAGGAAAGCAAGCCGGCCAAGGGAGCCTCGGATTTTCAAAGAAGTTAATATATAACTTTTAATGACCAATAAATACATTTATCAGATAATGTTCCCTCAAGCTAGACAATTTCCCTATAGAATGATAAAGTTACACTTGAAAGAGTTCTCTGATAATCTGAGGAGACCACATGGAGAGCCCTGTCATGTGGGCTGTATAACCTACAGCAAGCACCGCTCGGCATCTGGGTTACCTCCTCCATAGCAACCACAGCAGGTGTGCCATGTACACAAGGAAAACATCTTTGAGATTATGGAAAACAAAAAAAATGTTAATTTCATTCAATTTGGCTGTCCAACTACAGAGAGTACTTCACAATGTAGAATGCTGAGATGACTGTAATCAGTCACTTTTCTTTATAGAATCACATTTATCTTTAAGAAATGAATAAAATATATGCACACATATACCTGTGGGGATATACAGTGGGTTTTAGCACACAATTTATGTGTTAAATATTTAAATTAGATAGCCTGTTATGATCCAATTATTATTTTTTCACTTAGATAATTATATGAATGGTATAAAGGCAAGTACTTAGAATCCTGGAATTCTAGTAGCACTTAGAACAGGGGTTCTCAACCTTCTTAATGCCACAACGTATTTTCATTGTTACAAAGGGGTCACGACCCACAGGTTGAGAACCACTGACTTAGAAGGAGGAAACAAGAGAGGTCATGACTCCCCAGGTGGGGGTGGGAGGTACTGGCATTGCAACACTAATTTTCTAAACTTATCTTGAAACACCAGTTTGGGAGACCCTAGCTAAATTTCAGAATCTTGCTAAAACTTTAGTTTTTCTTATTCATAAGATGAGAAATCAACATTCATCCATCAAGGTTAGTGGGATAATTAAACAAAAATGATAGATGAAGTTTCCTGACCCACCATCTGGGACACAGTAGCTACTCAGTTATGGTGGCCATTATTATGATGGCAGGAAGATGCATTCATTTACAATATTAATTATTTTCATCTGATGCAAAGCCAAGTAACAGGCATGCATGTCCCAGGAAAACATTCGCTCTAAGAAGGTTGACTTTGATTGATGTAAGAGTGATAGTTAATGAATTTGGGGACTGTTGCCCCAGACTACTAAGCTTTCAGCTTTCTGCCTCTGGAAAACTTTGAGGAAAGAGTTTGGATTTCCATCAGGGCACAAACTATCTAGTAATTCTCTAGAGATGTTATGTTTTGAAAAAAACTATTTTCTAAGTGTATTGCTATATGGATAGTAAAAATTGGATATCAAAATATGTACTTGTGGCTAACAAATTTTTGTCTAAAAAATAAAGAAAATGAGAAATTAAATTTTATGATAGTGGATTCCCAAGAGGCATATGACTTTTCTTCATGGCTACTTATCCTCAGAAGATTCAAGACACAATAAAATTAGACCTTAGTTAAATTAAAAGTTCTATTTACCACAAATGTTCATTCATTTAAACTGAGAGGTATGTTTAATGGATTTATATATCAAAAACTATACAGGTTTTTTAAAATCTTGAATTCTGACACAATGTACCTGAATTTTCATTATTATACCTTGGAACAGTGGGACTATGCCTTTCTCTCTCCACTCTCAGATAGTTACTACTGCTAAGGAAAACATTGTTATCTAACATTTAAAAGGAAAGAGTCATAGGGTACTAAATAGTAAATAGTGTACTAGACTAAAAGTTAGCATTTTGAGAGTTGCAATTTTAGCTACAGTATTAGCTAGCTTTGAGATTTTAGCCAAATGGCTTCAGACAAGCCATTTCTAAACTCTGTAAGTCAACCACCTTATATATAAAATTAGGGGTTTGGAATGGACAATTTCTAAAGTCCTTTTCAGTGGAGGCTAGAATGACACAGCAAACCATTTAAGACACACAAAGGACATATTATCTGCTTTTATTTTTATGTTAATTTTCCCACCACAGGAAGAAAATTGCAGCATCTATAGCAGGCATCTACCAAGTCATGAAAACAGAAATTTGGGGGGAAAAAAAAAGAGTAGTTTAAAGCAGTATGGCGTCCTGATCTGACACGAGTACTTTAAAGGGGCTTTTTTCCATTAGGTACAAGTGCAATGACCCTTGTTTCATAAAATTTAACTGAAAAGTATTGCTATATATTTTGGGGTAAGAGGAAATCTCTCTTGCTGATAGATGTTTCTGTGGTTTTCAAAAGTTATTTTCTAGTGATTTTTCAAAAGCACTTTCTTTCAGCAATCACAAAATGTACACTATTTTATCCAAGACTATAGCAGCAAATGTGTTCTTTGCTATTTGGGGAAAAACACACCAAACATGTTATAATAATTTTGCATTGTTTGGCAAACTCCAGGGAAGAAAGACATTCGAAGATATACTGGAGATTTTAAAATATATATACACTCACATATACACACTTTTATTACATATATTTCTACCTGACCCTTGAACAAAGCAAGTTTGGCCTGTAGTGGTCCATTTATACCCATATGTATTCAACACATACATTGAAAAGTTTCTTGAAGATTTGTAAGAATTTGAAAAATACTCACAGATACACTGTGTAGCAGTGGAATATCAAAATAATTAAGTAAAAGTTAGGTTTGTCCAGAATGAAATAAATATATGCATTAATAGATCCTAGTCTATTTTATCATTTATTGCCATAATGTATACACAATATAAAAGTAAAATTAACAACACTTACAGACCATACACGGCACAATTCACAGCTGAAATAAATGTAAATGAATGTAAAGATGCAATATTAAACCATAATTGCATACAGTTAACTAGTACCTACTGCACCTCCATAATAATTCCCCTCTTTAACTCAGGTATTGCAAATATCCACTTCAAACACAGCATGTTGCTAACATACACCACTCACTTCTCCAGCAAATTGTACATCATAGTAAAATGTGATCTTTCACAGTTCTCATACATTTTTCACTGTGTTTAGTGCAGTCCAATTAATCCTGAATAACAATGGGACCTATAAAAAGTGCCACTAGAAACAGGGCCAGAAGTGCTCCTGAATATTAGAAATAAGTTATGATGTTATAAGAAAATATTGAATTACTTTGTTGTAATGTGATTTTTGGTCTTCTGGGTATATACCTAATAAAGAAATTGTAGGATCAAATGGCAGGTCACAGAAGAAGCCCAAGTGCCCATTGATTCACAAATGGATCAATAAACTGTGGTATATGTACATCATGGAATATTATGTAGCCAAAAAGAAAGATGGAGAATTTACTTCCTTCATGTTTACATGGATGGAGCTAGAAAATGTTCTTCTTAGTAAAGTATCTCAAGAATGGAAGAAAAAGTATCCAATGTACACAGCCCTATTTTGAAACTAATTTATAGCTTTCATAGGAAAGATATAACCTAATTATAGCCTTAGAATATGGGGAGGAGGGAGGGAGTGGGGAGGGGAAGGAGGTGGACAGGTGGAGGGACGGTGATTGGTGGGGTCACCTCTATGGTTTATCTTACAAGGGTACAAGTGAATCTTTCTAAAAGCAGAGTATGAATGTCTTAATAACTAAGAAAATGACATGAAGGTTATGTTAACTATTTGATAAGAGTATTTCAAATTGTATATGAAAACAACACACTGTACCCTGTGATTGCATTAATGTATACAGCTATGATTTAAAAAAAAAAAAAAGATTGAATTACTTGGTGCGCAACGTAGCGTGAGGGCTGCTGTGGTTCCCTGCCATTTTAAGGTAAATGAATCCAGGTACAAACCATTATTTTTTTTAAAAAGAGGGAATTTGTGAAGCTGTCACTACAGCTGTGTCAGCAATTGCAAAAACCTGGCACTTTTTGTGAAGTATTTTTTTTTTTAATCTCATATTGAAAACGCATCTTTTATATAAGTACAGGATAGCTCTGAGAAAGGTGTGCCTGCAAACTCTTGTGTGACCCAAGATAAGGTGAGGTAATGATGTGACCACTGAAAGCAAGAGGAAGGTGAAGGAGCTAAGGCAGGAAAATTTATTCCAGCAAAGGATGGTTTGATATTTTTAGAAAAAAGATTGGCTGCAAAAATGTCAAGGTAATAGGAGAAGCAGCCTTGGCCAACCCAGAGACAATAGATGAGTTCCTAGATGCCATCAAGAAAATCATTGAAGAAAAACGCTATTGGCCTAAATAGGTTTTGAATGCAGATAAAAGTGCTCCATTCTGGAAAAAAAAAAATGCTACAAGTGTATTTTTATTAGTAAGGAAGAAAAGCAAGCCTCAGGATTTAAGGCAGGAGAAAACAGCATTATTTTTGTACAAATGCTGTTGGATTTATGATGAAGATTTCCCTGACCTACAAAGCTGAAAAAGCTGAAATAGATGGGTTAGCATTTGAAAGGAAATGAAAAATATAAACTGCAAATCTTCTGGTTGTACAACAGAAAGCCTGGATGAGAACCTCTTCTCTGAGTGGAGTCAATTGATGCTTATCCTTGAAGTCATGAAGTACCTTGTTGATAAGGCACTGCCATTAAAAATTCTTCTGATGCTGGACAATGCCCTGGAGCATCTAGAACCTCAAGTTAAACCCATGAGGTCAACACCAAAGGTATCAAAATGGCCTCCTTGCTACCAAACACAGCATCTCTAATTCAGCCTCCAGATCAGGGGGTCAGAGGGACATTTATGGTGTGTTACACACAGTACTCTATGGAAAAAGAACCCCGATAGAGAGAATATGACAGCATAAGGTAAAGATGGCTGACTAGACACAGGTAGCATGTGCCTCCCCCATAGAGAGGAATCAGAATAGTAAGCTGATTCTTACATTTTGAATAGGTTATCTAGGAGAGAGTGCTAGGATTCATAAAGGAATGACAAAAAGCACCAAAAGTGGGTGAGCAGAGGGTTAAGGGCAAGTTGCTTGTCTGGGGACTATTCAAAATCAGGGAGAAGTTTCTAGAAGCAGGGAAATGGAAGACGAGAAGCCCCCAGAGCTTCACTCTTGAAGATGAGCTTTTAACTTCTTGACCACAAGAAGCCCCCCTAACCCACACAGGTCCTGGTCCTAACATAAGAAGATACCCAGAGATTGCACAGAGATGTTGCTCCAAATAGGGAACCTATATGGAATCCACAGCTATCTGAGCCTAGAGCAGCTTCAGCCATGCATGTGCCACTATGAAAGCCTAGATATCATGTACCAGGAAACTGTAGGCACACTTGCAGCCACGGTGGGCCTCTGAGGAGGGACCAAGGAGTCCAGGTGCAACCACACACCCCTGGGAAGGTCCCAGCACTCTTCTGTGGGGTTCTATTGTGACTAAGACATGAGCAGACAGCATTTTCCATAGTTCCTCACCCAAGCTGTGTGTCTAGGTGGGGCCTCAGCCCTTCTGGATGCATGTCGAAGTGCCACTGGGCTCAGTGTGGGCTGACGTGGCCACAATCCCTGCCTGGCTACAGACGGGCAGAGAAACCAGGTTCATCAGCACACATCCGGGATAGTGCCCCCCATTCTGCAGGTGCCTGCTGCAGAGCTGAGTCTTGAGGGAACTGCACTCCCCCCAGTTTTCTGAGAGTGTCCCCTGCCTGAGAAAGGCCCAGCCCTCTCTGATCAGAGGCCCAAGGTCACATTTTCCTAGTTGATAGTTGAAAAACGTCTCATACTGGGCAGAGTTTGGGCTAACACAGGTAAGGCCCACCCAGCTAAAGGGTCAGCGGAACCCAAGGTCTCCCATGTGCTCCTGTGACAATTCCCACTGTTCTACCACTGGAGGCAGTGAGAACAAGACATGAATAGATAGGAGGACTCTGAGCATCTTGTCCAAGCTGTTTGCCTTAAAGAGCCTCTACTCTCTGGTCACAGCCTCAAGGTGAAATTTTGTGAGTTTAAAGCTGGGTAGTGCCCCACTATTACACTGACTTCAGAGTGAAGCAGCTGCAGTCCCATCCAGCTGAAGAGGGATGGGAATTTCAAGCTCCCATCTTCAAGAAAGAGAGATAGGAATCCCAAGCTCCACTACATACATCTTCAGGGAAAAAATTCTCACCTTCAAAGCCAAGGACAATCACAGAAGCCCTGCTGTGGGCTCCTGTGGGTCTGAGACATGTGTGGATGGCACTCGCCAGAGCCTTGTCCATGACATTTACCGAAAATAGGCCCTGACCTCGTGATTGCAGCCCACAACCAGCACCATTCTGAGAGTTTAACACTGGGCTGTGCCCTGCTCTCAGCCTGAGTTCAAGGTGATGCGGCTGCAATCACTCTTTGGCCAGCAAGGGACAGGGGAGACCAAGCTCTTCTAAGCACAGATAGGACAATACTCAGCACCCTGTGATAGGCAGCTGTGGGCCTAGAGGCTGCCTGTGCAATGCATTGCACCCGCCAGAAACACCAACACCAACACCTGGGGTTCTGGTAGGTGGCCCCATTGCTACTTCCACCTTCACTTCATACCAGATGCTCAGGGGCCTGAGAATCTGCCCAGATACCTGTCTCCTGCTCCAACTACTAGTTTCTTAGCAAGCTGCCTGAAGGCCAAAAATTGGCCCCCCAGACACGTTAACACCCCTGCCAGGATAAGCTGCTCTGCAGCTGCCATGACTTGGGCTTAAGGACTGGCACAGGTGGTATTCAAATCTCAACAAAAAGTCACCACATTCTCAATAGTAACTCTTCCCTCAGCCACTGAGGAAATAACAGATACTAGAGACTCTGTGTACTGGCTAAGAAATCATACAAAGATCATAGTACTACAGGTACCCAACATCAATGCCAAAGTGTCCTACTCAACCAACAACACATATACATCTTCAGGAAAAATTCTCACCTTCCAATGCAATTTTTAACAATCGGAACAAGCAATTGCTACGTGAGAAGTGCAGATATCAGCAAAGGACACGGGAAACATGGAAGAGCAAGGAGACAGGACATGTCCACAGAATGAATTTCCCAGGACACGTCCACAGAATGAATTTCCCAGGACACATCCACAGAATGAATTTTCCAGCAGTGGATCCCAGTCAAAAATAGTTCCTTGTAATATCAGTTGAAGAATACCAAATACTGATTCTAAAGACACTCAATGAGATGGAAGAGAAATCTGAAAAATAATACAAAGAAATCAGAGTCGATATAGAATATAAATGATAGATATACCAAGAAGATAAATACCATAAAGAAATAAACAAAACAAAAATTTTTGGAGTTGAAAAATTTATTGCAGGAAATACAAAACACATTTCAAAGTTGCAAGATTCAGCTAGAGAAGGCAGAAGAAAGAATCCTGGAACTTGACAACAGTTCCTTTGAAATAATCTAGTCAGTCAAAAATGAGAAAAAAGAACTAAAACATATATTTGGGAGTATATAAAGTGACTAAACTTATGAGCTATTTGTATTCCTATGGGGGAAGATAAATCAAAACATGTAGAAAAACTATTCAAGGTAACAATCCATGAAAACTTCCCAAGACTAGCGAGAGAGTTAGACATTCAGAAACAGGAGGCCCAATGATCCCCAGGCAAATACACTGCAAATGTATTCAACATGGCTTTTTGTTATCAGAATGATCAGAATGGAAGTGAAAGAAAAACATTTAAAATTAGCAAGAAACAAACTACTCAAGAGGCTGAGGCAAAAGGATTGCAGGAATATAGGAGATTGAAATTGCACTGAGCTGTGATGATGCCACTGCACTCTAGCCTGGGTAACAGAGTGAAAC
>NW_003852473.1:5065804-5072155 GCF_000181295.1 Otolemur garnettii
GGAAACTCCATCTAACTAGCAGCGGATTGCCTAACAGAAACAGTAGAGGCTGAGAGAGAATTGAATGGCACTCTCAAAGTGCTGAAAAGAAAAATCTGCCATCCAAGAATTTTATATCCTGCTTCTTAAATGAAGGAGGAATAAAGTCATTTCTGCATAAGCAAACACTCCCATAACTGTCACCAGTGGATCAGTCCTACAGGAAATGATTAAACATACCTTAAATGTGGAAATGAAAAGTCAACATTCATTATCTAAAGAGACACAGAATTATAAAACTCAAAGTCTAATAAGAAAATCACACAAAAGAGGAAGACAAAAGAATTATATAACAACATGAGAGAAGTTCCGCAAAACACAAAGGCACAGAAAAGAACAAATTTATAAAATCAGTAAAAATTAATTAGCCCTATGATAAGAATGATGCCTCACAAATAAATACTAATCTTTAATGTAAAGGAATTAAACAGTCCGCTTACAAGATTATAGATTAGAAGAATAAATTTTAAAAGCACAATACAATTATGTGTGGCTTATAGAAATCTACCTTCTCCATAAAGAATCATACAGACTTAAAAAAAGGGGGGGGGACAAATTTTCCCAGATGGAAAACCAAAGATAGCAGGAGTAGCCATCCTTACACTATTTGATAAAACAGATATTAATTTTAAAATAGTAGAAGACAAAGAAGATTATTATATTATGTATAATGATAAAAGGATAAATTCAGCAAGAGAATTTAAACCTATAAGCACATAATATCAGAGTATCCAGAGTCACAAAACAAGTATTACTGGATCTTCAGAAAGAGACAGGCAGCAAGAATCATGATGACATCAACACCCCACTCCCAGCTCCAGACTCACCATCCAGACAGAAAAGCAACCCAGAAACACCAGATGTAATATTGGACTTTGAACTAAATAACTTAACAGACGTTTACAGAGCATCCACCCAACAACTACAGAATAAATATTCTTTTCATCAGCACATAGAACAGTCTCAAAGATAGACTGAAAGTTAGGCCCCAAAACAAATCTAAAAAAAAATTAGAAACTGAAATCATATCAAGTATCTTCTCAGATCAGTGAATAAAGTTATAAAGCAATACACACAGAGACCTCAGAAATTATATGAATATGTAGAAAATAAACAACATGCTCCTGAACGATCACTTTATCAATGAAGAAATGAAAATAGAAACAGAAATTTTAAAAAGTTTGTAACAAATGAAAATTAAAAAACAATATACGACAGCTGTCAGATATAGAAAAAGCAGTGCTAAGCGAGATGTTTATACATGAAATGGCCTACATCAAATAAATAAAAAGATCGCAAATTAACAACCTACAGTAATACCTCAAGAACTTGAGATGGGATTAATAGCTAGTATATAAAGAGCTTCAACACCTCAAAAGGAAAAAAATACAAATAATCTGATGACAAAACGTGTAAAGGATTTCAATAGACATCTCTCAAAAGAAGACATACAAATGGTGAACAAGGATGTGAAGAAATGCTTGGCATCTTTTGTCACTAGAGGAATGCAAATCAAAACTATAATAAGATATCATCTCACCCTTTTTCAAATGGCTTTTATCAAAAAGACAGGCAATAGTGAATGCTGCCAAGGATCTGGAGAAAGGGGAATCTTTGCCCACTGTTGGTGGGGAAATAAATTAGCGCAACCACTGTAATGAACAGTCTGGAGTTTCCTTAAAAACTAAAAGTGTAACTCCATAGGACCAAGCAACCCTACTGCTAGGTATATATCCAAAAGAGAGGAATTCAATATGTCAGAAAGATCTGCACTACCCTGTTAATTACAGAACTCTTCATGATAGCCAAGATTTGTAATCAGCCGAAGTGTCTATCAACATATAAATGGAAAATGAAATATGATACATATTCACAATGGAATATGACATAGCCACATGAAATCCCACCATTTCAGCAACATGGATAGAACTAGAGAATATTATGTTAAGTGAAATAAACCAAGCATGGCAAATCTTATATGTTTTCTCTCATCTGTGAAATCTAAATATCAAAAACAATTGATATTATAAGACAGACAGGAGAATGATGGTTACCAGGGGCTGGGAAGGGTCATAGGGATGGGGATAAACTGGGGATGATTACTGAGTAAAAAACATATAGTTAGACTATTAGTAAGATGAACACCATTTGATAACAAGACAAAGTAACTACAGTTAACAATAATTTAGGGTATACTTTAATAAAGCAACTAAAAGAGTGGAATTGGAATGTTCCTAACAAAAAGAAATGATAAATGCCCAAGGTGATGAATTCCCCGGTTACTCTGATTTGATTAATTCACCTTGTCTGCCTTTATCAAAACATCACATCTACCCTATAAAGTTATACAATTATTGTAGCCATGGTAATAAAAAACTTAAAAAATAATGTTTAAAAAGATGTCTGCACGTGTATGCTCAGCAAAAATATAGACTCATTCTAAGTGGAGTAAGAACCTGAGCTGTATCTTTACTGAGAAGTACTACTAAGAGACAGGAAAGAATGAAATAGTGCCTTACACAGCAACGGTCATGAACCTGGAGGCCACCATCCTGCGTGTGTAACTCAGGATCAGCAAAACGAATGCCCCATGTTCTCACCCCAGGAGGAGGAGTTAAACTATGGGCACAGAAAGACACACAGAGTAGTGTAATAGACAAGGGGGAAGTACGGTAAGAGTGGAGGGGTGAAAAATTACCTTTGGGGTACAACTTAGATTACTCAGGTAATAGATAAGACAAAAGCTCAGACTCAACCACTGTACAACATATCCGGGTAATGGAATTCAACTCGTAACCCTTAAATCCAGTAGAGTAGAAAAAAAGAGATGGACCATCATGAAAACCTGAAAGGGCTGCACCATCAAAGACGCCACTGTATTTATAGAAAAAGTGTTGAAATCCATCAAGCTCAAAAGGAATGTATTTCTGCTGGAGAAATCTGTGTCTGGATGTTACACACAAATTGACCGGATTTATAGGAGATGACCAAAAAATCATGGAAGAGACCATGGTTGTGGGAAAAAGGGGGTGAAGGATTTCAAGATAAAGGTCTTGGTGAAATTCCAGAGCTCATGGACATCACACCACAGAAATTAAACAGAAGACGACTTGGTGGAAATGAGTCTCCCAAACTAATGCCAGAGGATGAGGGTGAGGAGTAAGATGTAGAATCTTACATCTTACATCGACAAAGTGGTGCCAGAAAAAAAACTGACATCAGGCAATCTGGCAGAAGGGCCTCCGTTATCTGCGGTTGCTGCTGACATTTTGTATGGCATTGTCTCTTCTCTGATACAAGCACTGAAGCTACAGGAAATGTTGGAGTAAGGATTACTACCATGTAGAAACATTTTTAGAGAACTGAAAAAGCAAAAAGTTAGGGGTGGTGCCTGTGGCTCAGTGAGTAGGGCTCTGGCCCCATATACTGAGGGGGACTGGGACAAACTTGGCCTCAGGCAAACTGTAACCAAAAAATAGCCAGACAGTGTGGCAGGTGCCTGTAGTCCCAGCTACTCGGGAGGCTGAGGCAAGAGAATCGCCTAAGCCCAAGAGCTGGAGGTTGCTGTGAGCTGTGACGCCAGTCTATCGAGGGCAACAAAGTGAAACTCTGTCTCTAAAAAAAAAGAAGAAGAAGAAGAAAAGAAAAAGATGAAAGTTACATAGAATGTATGATGTATTTCTGTCAAGTTCCACCAAGTGTGCCTGTCTCTCCCGCCTCCCCTTCCATCCTCCTCTATCTCTTCCACCTCTGCTACCCCAGAAACAGTGAGATCAACACCACCTCCCTCCTCCTTAAACTACTCAATGTGAAGACCATGAGGATAGAGACCTGTAATGATGACTTCCACTTAGGGAACATATTTGCCCTTCCTCATGATTTTCCTTAATAACATTTTACTTTCTCCAGCTTACTTTACCATGAGAATATATAAGACGTATCCATACAAAGTCTGTGTTAGTTACCTATTTATGTTACCAATAAGGCTTCCAGTCAACAGTAGGCTATTTGTAGTTAGTTTAAGGGGACTCAAAGTCATATGTGGATTTTCCATTGCTCGGGGTGGTCAAGGTCCCTAACCCCTGCATCACTCAAGGGTTAGCTATACATTGTATCTTTATAATCATACATATAGTCATAGCCTAGGCATGATTATTTTTCTCATTTTGAAGGATAAAAAACATGAACAACAATCTATTATTACCAGGGCACGTTTCAGCAGCTCATTTCATCCATGAAGCCCAAGGCTCCTATCTGTATGGGGTAGGTTTTTATGTAGAGGTGAGCGTTTGCTGCCAATAAATCTTTAAAATCTTTCTTAATTGAAGCTCATGTGCAAAATTTTAAAACTTAAACATTTCATTCACCTGACATCTGCTTTTTCCATCCTTGTCCCCCCATCAGTGATTAAAGTCAATATTCATGCCTAAAAAAGGGATATTGAAGAAAGCAGGCTTTACTGCTGGTTGAAAACAGCTAACACTTTCAGCATGCTTTTAGGGAAAAGAGACGCGATACAATTATCTCCATTTCACTACTTCATAATTAGAACTTGTAGAAAAGATAAACAAGCTAGCACCACATTTGAGGTAGAGTGTCTCATCCCACTATGTCTGCTGATGAACTCTGCACATTGATAAAAACGAAGCTTCTATGTCGTGAGCAAATATCCAAGCATTTCTTTGCTTTGCTTTCTACAAAGCATTTAAAAATCTATTGTATAGAAAACAAGCAGTACGTTGGTTGTGCAGGCCATGTGACCCTTCCTTGGCTTACAGGACTCATACAGGTATTTAATATTTTTGTATTAATATGAAGTTAAGTCTGTGATAAACATTCAGCACACCATAACACCTTGGCAAAGTGCCAAGAAATGAAGTGGAAACTCTTCAAATATATGGGTTATGTCAAGGTTGTGAAGGGATAAAACAAATGCATGGCTAATATAATCTAGTGGACTGCAGAGACTTGTCTACGTTCTTTATATTTGGATCCCTATTTCCATTACAGAGTTCCTATAATCCCAAGTGACTGATGCTGTCCCATCTTTAAATTAAAAGGAATCCTCTCAAGTCTCTTTTGCTCAGGATTAGCTGGGATCAGAACTTCTCTCAAGTGAACTAGAGGGAAACCAACCAGTCATTTCCCATAGAAGCTCATGTTATCAGATTATATCATTTAATCGGGAAATTCTCTATGTTTATTCAACCTCGTAACATCGAGTAAAAAGACAAATCGTATCATAGAAATGTGGCAGGGGCTGCTTCCTTATATTGCCCTGGGAAAGTTATTCTGATGTGCTCGGTATACTCAAAGTTACAGTGGTGGTGTTGATCGTGTCACTATACTCATCACCAGTTCAATAATTTTCTTCAGCTATGCAGAGAAATCTCATTAAGCTAAAGGCAATGTAAATTTGAGTTAATGAAATGTATAAATTACACACTATGTTACAGAAATGTTTTCTAAGAAAGAAAAAAGAAAACACATTTAATGGTCCCAGGCTGTATAAACAATGCCATAACCATTGTAGTAAAAAATTAGGCCAGTAATGGTATGTTTTCATTTGTATTCCCAATAAGGAAGTAAGTTCAGAGAAGTTATGTAACATAGAAAATGTCCCTCAGGTAGCAGGACGTGGAGGCAGGATCTGAATCCAGGATTTTCTGATTTTAAGGAGTAGCCCACAGAGTCAGAGCCATATCCTGCCACAACACAGAGACTCTCAGAAATGGTTCCTTTCCTAGCTTGTCTGTCTGGCCATCTGGATGTCAAGGGCCTTTAATAAAATAAAAGAAACATGTTTTGTCCAAGGAAATGCTAAGAAATTTAGCTGTGGGTGAATGTGGACAGATGTAGGGTGAGGTGATGGAGAGGAGATTCCTTCACTGAACTCAGGAGAGTTAGAGACAACACTGAGATGGTTCTGGAAATCAACCTCCATTTCAGGGAATAATATAACTGATTCTTAGCGAAAACTAGTGAGAATTTTATTTGATAGTGAAATTTCACTAAAATGATGTAAGATCACATACTTTATATGAGGGAGCTTTTCGTTTTTTTAACAGCCTTATTGAGTTATAACTATACACCATAAAATTTATCCATTGTAATTATACAATTCTGTTATTTGAAGTAAAATTATGGAGCTGTGCATCTAGCTGCACACTCTTTTTGTTAGAATATTTTGATCAGATAACCCCTTTTCAAATTGTCTTAAATTGCATTTGTAATCTACACTGTGCTCATTGTACTCAAAGTTACAGTTTGAGTACAAAGTAACCCAGGGCTCCTCAGCCCAACCCGAGACAC
>NW_003852473.1:5072310-5072577 GCF_000181295.1 Otolemur garnettii
GAATATTTGAGCTCATGTGTTTCTGTGGTCATAGTTTTCATTTTTGTTACATAGATTTTTAGGACTGGAACTGTGAGGTCATAGGATAAGCTTATGTTTAACTTTTAAAAACCCTATAAATATATTTTCCAAATTAGCTGTACCATTTTATACTGAGAGTACGTCATTTTTTTATTTTGCAATTAAATATATAAAACTCATGTGTTAATGAATAGTAAACATTACTTTAAAAATCTAAAATTTCAGTTCTAAGCAAACTATCACAGG
>NW_003852473.1:5072789-5077640 GCF_000181295.1 Otolemur garnettii
AAAAGGTGGAGCCTTAACGTGATGGGATCAGTGTCCTTAGAGGAAGAGACGGTGCAGAGTCTTTACTCTCCCTCCCTGGTTCACCGAGTAAAGGCCTTGTAAGTGCTCAGTTGACAGCAAGGCCATCTGAAGCGGAGCAGAGAGGCCTCAGCTGATACCAGCCCCCCCCCGGCACCTTGGCCTTGGTCTTCTAGCCTCCAGAACTATCAGAGAACCAATTTCCGTTGTTTAAGCCACCTGTCTGTGGTGTTTTGTTACAGTGGCTCAGGCAGGCTAATACATACACCACCAATTTTTCAGAGTCATTTAAGAAACAGTCACGACCTTGGTGGGTATCAGAGGTCCAGGAAGAGGCTTTCTTCATGTCACGTCTCTGATAAAGTCCATGGAGGCCTAGAGTCTAGAACGGCTACTGAAATGTGACTAGATTGTTCTGTATGTGTTCCTTGTCATAGTCCTTTCACAAAACTATCTTTATTATAATGAATAACAACCAGTCTGGACTGAAGGGGTGATGATACCAGGGTTGGAGAACAGAACACAGTGAGTTAAAATACTGTGGAATCAATTACTGAGGCCATATCTTCCATTGTGGTCTGTCTGTTGATTATTTAAATAAATTATCTTGTTCTCACAGGCATCCAAGTCACTAATTACAGGCCAGTAATAAGAATTAAACTTCTGCCAGAAGAATTATCTTTGTAGCCAATAGCAACTTCCTTTGGCTTGTCAGATGTATTTACCAGCACTAAAAATACTTAATATTTAATTCCTGAATTAAATACTTGTAACTAGTTTCCAAAGGGGGCAACTGAAGATATGAAGAGAAAAATTAATGACCGTAGGCAAAGTATTTGATTCTTCTTATTAGAAAAGTAAAGCTTAACCTTATTATTTTTGGAGGTGAAATTTATAAAGAGAAAAAGAATACCTTGAAAAAAAGCTGTACTGCTTTCACAAGACGCAAGAAGGCTTAGTGATAATATTTTAGAAACAGAAAGTGTTTGGCTCTGTGAAAAGTTCTGTGGAGTTCACGTGAATTGGCTCTAAGAATAAAATTAAAGGAACCAGATGAACCAAGGGCTCCGAATGCATTTTCTGACAAAGTATGAACATCTAAAATGTAATGACATTGGCACATATTCAAAATTAAAGTGTCCGTTATAATTCAGTAATGATTAAAATATGTAAGAAAGCAACAACAGAGAAAAAGAAAATTATCTGAATTTCACAATATTTCATTTGAATTGCTGCCAATAAAAACATGCTGGTTTCAATTCTCATTTAATGTATTTTAACGATAAATCATATTCGACTTTTAAAAATAGTTTTTTATATATTGGGTACAATCATGCACTAAACTTTCATTTAATTCAATTATCTAATTTTTAAAAATTACCTAAAAATCTTCCCTTCACAATCCTGTTGTGTCCGACATTATGCCATTTCTTACAGCGGAGAAAACCAAGGGAAAATAGTGAAGAAAGAGACACTAGCTGCCACCTGTTCCCTGGTCACAGCCTAAGGAAAGTGCAGTGAATGAAGAGCGGGACCTATTGGGAGTGTTTATCGTTCTGCTCGCCCGCCCCAGGTTCAATTGTGTCATCTCCAGGAAAAGTGCCTACAGCAAATCTCCAGCCACGGGACTGGGATGCGACAAGCTGGCGCGCTACAGTAAGACGAAACGTGGCTTCTGTGCTCCCCGATCTGCGCGGAATGTTTTTACAAAGCTCTACTGGGGTGCGGCAGGGCCAGACCGAATCAACCTTGTAAAGTAATGGCTCTGCCTCTGATGGCTCTCAGGGAAACCCACAGACGGTGAGTACCGCGCTCTGACAAGCACAGGAACGTGAGCTGCTGGCTGGAGACCTCCGTTTTGTCCTGATGTCACAGAAACACTGTCAGAGCAGCCCTCTGCAGACGCCAGACTAAGGCTGCAAAGGCTCGTCCAACTCAGATGGTCCTACCCTTACACCCCGCTCCGCCCCGTGCAAAGTGCTTCACAAATGTTTCCTGACATCACTGCCCTTCCAGGGAACTGGGCTTCCTTCTGAGTCTTAAACAGCAAATATATCAACCCAACACGCCCATTAGATCCTCATCTTTATGAACTATTCAGGGTGGTAATTTCTAGTCCCCTATCTGAGGGATTCCTTTGAAATTATAGATATGAAATCTATAATCAGATATTCAAACTGAATTTAATTGCCATCAAGACAAACTAATGGAAGAATAACCTGAATGTGATAGTTAATGGTCTGCAAGGAAGTTATAGGCGTTGATGTTTTAATGAAGGACTCGCAACTGAAAAATTAAATCAATTTATATTCCTGTCTTTTGGCATAAAGTTTATTTTTGAGAGCTTAAATAATAGTTTAAAAAGATCTCTCTCTTTTCCATTACACATGCCAGACATGGAAACAATTTCCAGGTACCATGTCATAGTGCAGTAAGTGATAACACACAGGCAAGTTTGCATTATTGCATTTTCAATAACTCATATGTAAAGCTAATATTCAGATTCAAAATGACCTTAAGTGTTAGATGCCTTGAAGAATAAAACATATCAGTGTATTAGTCTGGAATATTTTCAGTAAGGTTTTGTAGAACTAAATGCTTAGAATTTTTGTGAACTATTATGTAATTGAATAATATATAATGTAATAATCAGATCTAAGATTAATATTTCAAATTTATTATCAAGAATATTTATGTTTCCTTTCTATAGGGAAGTACAATTATTCACTTTGTATGTATGTATGTGTGTGTGTGTACACCTATATCTTCTTCAGAAAATATTTCTCTAATAAGAGAATAGAATTGTATAAACTAAATTATTTCATAAGAAATTAATCCATAGCTATAGTTCAGAAATTTATTACAATGCAAGTATTTTTCTACAGAAAAAGGTGCAAATTATTCCTGGAATACAAAAGGTCCCCCCAAATCATTAGGGTAGAGGATTTCATTTTTAGGTGTTTATAAAACATTTGAGATTACGTATAATAATAGATCTTAACTTCAATGTGCTGACTGAATTATGAAGGAGAGCCTTCTTAAACCTTACTTCATAGAGTGTTACCAAAATACATCCCATGAAAAACCAGTTCCATTTGAAAGTGCTGAAGCTACACAGGCATCTTTGCTTCACAGCTTTAAAGGTCTCCGACTTAATAATGTGCTTTGTTACTATCCACGGTGTGATATGGGACATGCAGCCTCTTCAAAAACTTTTTAACTCTAGATTCCCCTCCCCCCCAGAAGCTTCTACTGTATGCAGCTTACATGGTATGTTCCCTGGGGTCTCCTTTGAGAATGCAACTGTAAGCTTTTACAATTGGAAATTTAAAAAGTAATTACAGTAAAATTACCATTAATCATCCTTTTTAGCATAAAAAAGATAAAATTAGTTTAAAAGTTAAGTAAAACACTGCAGTATTGAAACAGAGAAGTGAAGTTTTAAAGTACATATTTTTTTTAACTCTGCGCATATAAATAATGTCACTCCCAGAGCAAGAAGCTCCTTCAGTGGTCAGGAATTAATCTTTACCACCACTGTCCACTGAAAGGAACCAGAGATTATTGAAAAAATGGCTGATTCTTTCTGGGCAGGGAAAGTACAAGGTAGGTCTCAAAAATCTTATGTCATAAAGCAAGGAAACTATTGAAGATTAATGCAAACAGCTCAAAAAATCTTAGGACAAAATTGAAGAGTTCTCCCTTATCAAAGTTGTGATAGCCTGAGCGTCTAATACAAACAATTTTAATGATGGAGACATAGCGAGTCTACAAAAATGGAGATTGTAACAGCAGTCTTTCAGATTGGGAATTTTAATATATAAAAACACTTAAATGAAAGAAATCCCAAAATGTCTATTTTTTTTTTTTTACCACCTAAGGCAGCTATTTAATTAACTCTGAAAATTTGTTAAAAGAGAACAATGAAACATTTAACCTGCCTTTCCATAGAAAATATATTTCAGGATCATCAAAGAGTTTAATTTAATAGAAGATTGTAAGTTAATGAAGGCAGAATAAGTGATAGCATTAGAAAATCATGCTTTTGCAGTCTTAGTAAAGCTAGTGATTCTGCAAGAATCATCCTAATTAGCATTAAATCTCCTGGGCAAGTGGACAACAGAGTGACGTGTGCTGGTCATCTCCAGTCCTGCTTCTCCTCTGCCGGGAATGCAGAGCATAGTGCATTTCCCGGTCCCGGGAAGGCGGCCGTGGCCGTGGCCGTGACTTGTTTTGTGCCAGGAGAGATGAACAGAGGCCTCATGCCGCTTACAGGCGGAGCGCTGAAGAGACACCCGTGCTGCTCCGCTTGGCTCTTGCCCTGAAAAGTGGTGCTAAAGTGTGTTCATATGAAGATAGAATTCTGAGTCATCCTCTAGCGGAAAATTGCAGACTTTGAATCAATATGAAATAAATTTTTGTTATTTTAAGCCACTGATATTTTGGAACTTTTAGTTAATTCAGCACAACTTGGTCTTTCTTGATTATTATAATGAGGATTGAACACTTGATTGTGATATACAAACACCACAGATGAGATTTTCTAGTAACAAGGGAAGGAAAAACACTGTGCCCTAGAGATGGGAATGTAATCGCTGTCACGAAAGCGTCCACCTTGCAATTACTGTCTCCCCTGGAATACAAGGTGACAACGCATCAGCTGTTGTATTCCAGCTAAAAACGCTTAACACTAACATCATCAGAGTTTATAGGCTGTCCACTGATAGAGGAGTAAGTGAAATGACATCTCAAATGCAGCAGGGTCGGAGCCGGGATGCTGGGGTCAATGGCCGGCCCCTGAAGCTGACCAGATGATGACTGCTGTGCAAACTC